>NW_026912083.1:0-197267 GCF_963662255.1 Cinclus cinclus | reverse complement strand
ATTGTGCTGTGAAACAGAGCCTAGCACGCTGTCTCGCTGATCCTGGCTTTCGGCAAGCAGGCGTGCCAGACCGCCGACATTCTGCACTCTGGCAGCCTAGTTGCCAGCTTTCGGCAGCTGCTGTCCTAGCAAGGAAGCTCAGGGAGTCAAAGCCAGTGCCGGGCGGCACCTTTCTGCTTTGCCCGCCTAAGCGGCGTCACGCTCCCTCGGATACTGTGTCCTTTCCCTCTGCACTGCGTCTGCCGAGGTGCTCTCTGCCTCTCGGAGCAGAAGGGCAAAGGACAATGTTTTCCACAGCAGGGTAGAAATGGCATTGCTAGCAGGAATGCTAGATGCCTTGGACTGTCCCCTTAGCCCTTGCCACTCACTTCAGGCTCGTACGCTGAGCAGAACAGCCTGCTGTTCTGATGCTTCGCTGGCTGCCGTTCGTGCCCAGACGCGATTTCCTTCCCAAGGAGGCGAAGCGCCGTCTACTTCTCGCAGCGAGCACGCTGCTCCTGGCTTTCGCTTCTGCCGCAACGAGCTCGCTACGAGCACTTTCTTCTCAACCCTCTAGACCATTGCGTTCTGCTTTTCTTGTCTCGTGAATGGAGACGGAAAGCTTCTCGGCTACAATCTCGCCTAGAACAACTGCGGCTACACATTAAGCTCGCCCGGAACGCCCTGCTGAAACTTGCCTTCTGGCACCCCATTCGCGGGGCAGCCGTCTTTCTTCGGCCACCTGCCAAGTGGCCCCATATCGCCGCGCTCGTTGCACTCCGCTTGTCAGATTGGCTTCCCGTGGCGCTGATTTCAGCCTGGCCAAATACTAGCGCTGCGGAGAGCTGTCTCGCAGACAATCCTGTTCCAGCATAGAAATTTGTCCTGCAATGTTCCCCCCTCTTTTCCCCCATGGTGTTGCTCTGATGAATGCCTTGAGCATGGAACGACTTAAGCCAGCAAGTATTCCTCGCCGGCCACCTCTCGCTGTGCAAGAGTATGCCGTGGACCCTTGGAACGCTGCCAAGCAAAAAGCAGAGCAGTGACCATAAAAGCGAGGAGAGAGCATGCACGAAGCACACTAGTTCTGTCTAGTGCTTTCCGTGCAGAGAGGCGGCAAAGCTGAATGCCGTGCCAGAGCTTCACTTCTCGCTGGAGCACAGGAAGGCAAGAATGAAGAGGCAGAACACAGCCTTGGTTTCAGCAGCCTCCGGGGCTGCAAAAGTTCAGCAATAGCTCTGTCAAAGCAGAACTCGGCTGAGAATGCTCTCGCAGCTTGGGCAAGTTAGGCGCAGCTGTTGACCAGCTCTGCCCGTGGCCACAGGCTGCTTCTTCCACCTTCACTGTGGCAGAGCTTTTGCGGAACAGAGACGGCATTCTTCAAGGGCGTGTTCTCCAAGGTGCTGTGAAACAGAGCCTAGCACGCTGTCTCGCTGATCCTGGCTTTCGGCAAGCAGGCGTGCCAGACCGCCGACATTCTGCACTCTGGCAGCCTAGTTGCCAGCTTTCGGCAGCTGCTGTCCTAGCAAGGAAGCTCAGGGAGTCAAAGCCAGTGCCGGGCGGCACCTTTCTGCTTTGCCCGCCTAAGCGGCGTCACGCTCCCTCGGATACTGTGTCCTTTCCCTCTGCACTGCGTCTGCCGAGGTGCTCTCTGCCTCTCGGAGCAGAAGGGCAAAGGACAATGTTTTCCACAGCAGGGTAGAAATGGCATTGCTAGCAGGAAAGCTAGATGCCTTGGGACTGTCCCCTTAGCCCTTGCCACTCACTTCAGGCTCGTACGCTGAGCAGAACAGCCTGCTGTTCTGAAGCTTCGCTGGCTGCCGTTCGTGCCCAGACGCGGTTTCCTTCCCAAGGAGGCGAAGCGCCGTCTACTTCTCGCAGCGAGCACGCTGCTCCTGGCTTTCGCTTCTGCCGCAACGAGCTCGCTACGAGCACTTTTCTTCTCAACCCTCTAGACCGTTGCGTTCTGCTTTTCTTGTCTCGTGAATGGAGACGGAAAGCTTCTCGGCTACAATCTCGCCTAGAACAACTGCGGCTACACATTAAGCTCGCCCGGAACGCCCTGCTGAAACTTGCCTTCTGGCACCCCATTCGCGGGGCAGCCGTCTTTCTTCGGCCACCTGCCAAGTGGCCCCATATCGCCGCGCTCGTTGCACTCCGCTTGTCAGATTGGCTTCCCGTGGCGCTGATTTCAGCCTGGCCAAATACTAGCGCTGCGGAGAGCTGTCTCGCAGACAATCCTGTTCCAGCATAGAAATTTGTCCTGCAATGTTCCCCCCTCTTTTCCCCCATGGTGTTGCTCTGATGAATGCCTTGAGCATGGAACGACTTAAGCCAGCAAGTATTCCTCGCCGGCCACCTCTCGCTGTGCAAGAGGTATGCCGTGGACCCTTGGAACGCTGCCAAGCAAAAAGCAGAGCAGTGACCATAAAAGCGAGGAGAGAGCATGCACGAAGCACGCTAGTTCTGTCTAGTGCTTTCCGTGCAGAGAGGCGGCAAAGCTGAATGCCGTGCCAGAGCTTCACTTCTCGCTGGAGCACAGGAAGGCAAGAATGAAGAGGCAGAACACAGCCTTGGTTTCAGCAGCCTCCGGGGCTGCAAAAGTTCAGCAATAGCTCTGTCAAAGCAGAACTCGGCTGAGAATGCTCTCGCAGCTTGGGCAAGTTAGGCGCAGCTGTTGACCAGCTCTGCCCGTGGCCACAGGCTGCTTCTTCCACCTTCGCTGTGGCAGAGCTTTTGCGGAGCAGAGAGGGCATTCTTCAAGGGCGTGTTCTCCAAGGTGCTGTGAAACAGAGCCTAGCACGCTGTCTCGCTGATCCTGGCTTTCGGCAAGCAGGCGTGCCAGACCGCCGACATTCTGCACTCTGGCAGCCTAGTTGCCAGCTTTCGGCAGCTGCTGTCCTAGCAAGGAAGCTCAGGGAGTCAAAGCCAGTGCCGGGCGGCACCTTTCTGCTTTGCCCGCCTAAGCGGCGTCACGCTCCCTCGGATACTGTGTCCTTTCCCTCTGCACTGCGTCTGCCGAGGTGCTCTCTGCCTCTCGGAGCAGAAGGGCAAAGGACAATGTTTTCCACAGCAGGGTAGAAATGGCATTGCTAGCAGGAAAGCTAGATGCCTTGGGACTGTCCCCTTAGCCCTTGCCACTCACTTCAGGCTCGTACGCTGAGCAGAACAGCCTGCTGTTCTGAAGCTTCGCTGGCTGCCGTTCGTGCCCAGACGCGGTTTCCTTCCCAAGGAGGCGAAGCGCCGTCTACTTCTCGCAGCGAGCACGCTGCTCCTGGCTTTCGCTTCTGCCGCAACGAGCTCGCTACGAGCACTTTTCTTCTCAACCCTCTAGACCGTTGCGTTCTGCTTTTCTTGTCTCGTGAATGGAGACGGAAAGCTTCTCGGCTACAATCTCGCCTAGAACAACTGCGGCTACACATTAAGCTCGCCCGGAACGCCCTGCTGAAACTTGCCTTCTGGCACCCCATTCGCGGGGCAGCCGTCTTTCTTCGGCCACCTGCCAAGTGGCCCCATATCGCCGCGCTCGTTGCACTCCGCTTGTCAGATTGGCTTCCCGTGGCGCTGATTTCAGCCTGGCCAAATACTAGCGCTGCGGAGAGCTGTCTCGCAGACAATCCTGTTCCAGCATAGAAATTTGTCCTGCAATGTTCCCCCCTCTTTTCCCCCATGGTGTTGCTCTGATGAATGCCTTGAGCATGGAACGACTTAAGCCAGCAAGTATTCCTCGCCGGCCACCTCTCGCTGTGCAAGAGGTATGCCGTGGACCCTTGGAACGCTGCCAAGCAAAAAGCAGAGCAGTGACCATAAAAGCGAGGAGAGAGCATGCACGAAGCACGCTAGTTCTGTCTAGTGCTTTCCGTGCAGAGAGGCGGCAAAGCTGAATGCCGTGCCAGAGCTTCACTTCTCGCTGGAGCACAGGAAGGCAAGAATGAAGAGGCAGAACACAGCCTTGGTTTCAGCAGCCTCCGGGGCTGCAAAAGTTCAGCAATAGCTCTGTCAAAGCAGAACTCGGCTGAGAATGCTCTCGCAGCTTGGGCAAGTTAGGCGCAGCTGTTGACCAGCTCTGCCCGTGGCCACAGGCTGCTTCTTCCACCTTCACTGTGGCAGAGCTTTTGCGGAGCAGAGAGGGCATTCTTCAAGGGCGTGTTCTCCAGGGTGCTGTGAAACAGAGCCTAGCACGCTGTCTCGCTGATCCTGGCTTTCGGCAAGCAGGCGTGCCAGACCGCCGACATTCTGCACTCTGGCAGCCTAGTTGCCAGCTTTCGGCAGCTGCTGTCCTAGCAAGGAAGCTCAGGGAGTCAAAGCCAGTGCCGGGCGGCACCTTTCTGCTTTGCCCGCCTAAGCGGCGTCACGCTCCCTCGGATACTGTGTCCTTTCCCTCTGCACTGCGTCTGCCGAGGTGCTCTCTGCCTCTCGGAGCAGAAGGGCAAAGGACAATGTTTTCCACAGCAGGGTAGAAATGGCATTGCTAGCAGGAAAGCTAGATGCCTTGGGACTGTCCCCTTAGCCCTTGCCACTCACTTCAGGCTCGTACGCTGAGCAGAACAGCCTGCTGTTCTGAAGCTTCGCTGGCTGCCGTTCGTGCCCAGACGCCATTTCCTTCCCAAGGAGGCGAAGCGCCGTCTACTTCTCGCAGCGAGCACGCTGCTCCTGGCTTTCGCTTCTGCCGCAACGAGCTCGCTACGAGCACTTTTCTTCTCAACCCTCTAGACCATTGCGTTCTGCTTTTCTTGTCTCGTGAATGGAGACGGAAAGCTTCTCGGCTACAATCTCGCCTAGAACAACTGCGGCTACACATTAAGCTCGCCCGGAACGCCCTGCTGAAACTTGCCTTCTGGCACCCCATTCGCGGGGCAGCCGTCTTTCTTCGGCCACCTGCCAAGTGGCCCCATATCGCCGCGCTCGTTGCACTCCGCTTGTCAGATTGGCTTCCCGTGGCGCTGATTTCAGCCTGGCCAAATACTAGCGCTGCGGAGAGCTGTCTCGCAGACAATCCTGTTCCAGCATAGAAATTTGTCCTGCAATGTTCCCCCCTCTTTTCCCCCATGGTGTTGCTCTGATGAATGCCTTGAGCATGGAACGACTTAAGCCAGCAAGTATTCCTCGCCGGCCACCTCTCGCTGTGCAAGAGGTATGCCGTGGACCCTTGGAACGCTGCCAAGCAAAAAGCAGAGCAGTGACCATAAAAGCGAGGAGAGAGCATGCACGAAGCACGCTAGTTCTGTCTAGTGCTTTCCGTGCAGAGAGGCGGCAAAGCTGAATGCCGTGCCAGAGCTTCACTTCTCGCTGGAGCACAGGAAGGCAAGAATGAAGAGGCAGAACACAGCCTTGGTTTCAGCAGCCTCCGGGGCTGCAAAAGTTCAGCAATAGCTCTGTCAAAGCAGAACTCGGCTGAGAATGCTCTCGCAGCTTGGGCAAGTTAGGCGCAGCTGTTGACCAGCTCTGCCCGTGGCCACAGGCTGCTTCTTCCACCTTCACTGTGGCAGAGCTTTTGCGGAACAGAGACGGCATTCTTCAAGGGCGTGTTCTCCAAGGTGCTGTGAAACAGAGCCTAGCACGCTGTCTCGCTGATCCTGGCTTTCGGCAAGCAGGCGTGCCAGACCGCCGACATTCTGCACTCTGGCAGCCTAGTTGCCAGCTTTCGGCAGCTGCTGTCCTAGCAAGGAAGCTCAGGGAGTCAAAGCCAGTGCCGGGCGGCACCTTTCTGCTTTGCCCGCCTAAGCGGCGTCACGCTCCCTCGGATACTGTGTCCTTTCCCTCTGCACTGCGTCTGCCGAGGTGCTCTCTGCCTCTCGGAGCAGAAGGGCAAAGGACAATGTTTTCCACAGCAGGGTAGAAATGGCATTGCTAGCAGGAAAGCTAGATGCCTTGGGACTGTCCCCTTAGCCCTTGCCACTCACTTCAGGCTCGTACGCTGAGCAGAACAGCCTGCTGTTCTGAAGCTTCGCTGGCTGCCGTTCGTGCCCAGACGCGATTTCCTTCCCAAGGAGGCGAAGCGCCGTCTACTTCTCGCAGCGAGCACGCTGCTCCTGGCTTTCGCTTCTGCCGCAACGAGCTCGCTACGAGCACTTTTCTTCTCAACCCTCTAGACCATTGCGTTCTGCTTTTCTTGTCTCGTGAATGGAGACGGAAAGCTTCTCGGCTACAATCTCGCCTAGAACAACTGCGGCTACACATTAAGCTCGCCCGGAACGCCCTGCTGAAACTTGCCTTCTGGCACCCCATTCGCGGGGCAGCCGTCTTTCTTCGGCCACCTGCCAAGTGGCCCCATATCGCCGCGCTCGTTGCACTCCGCTTGTCAGATTGGCTTCCCGTGGCGCTGATTTCAGCCTGGCCAAATACTAGCGCTGCGGAGAGCTGTCTCGCAGACAATCATGTTCCAGCATAGAAATTTGTCCTGCAATGTTCCCCCCTCTTTTCCCCCATGGTGTTGCTCTGATGAATGCCTTGAGCATGGAACGACTTAAGCCAGCAAGTATTCCTCGCCGGCCACCTCTCGCTGTGCAAGAGGTATGCCGTGGACCCTTGGAACGCTGCCAAGCAAAAAGCAGAGCAGTGACCATAAAAGCGAGGAGAGAGCATGCACGAAGCACGCTAGTTCTGTCTAGTGCTTTCCGTGCAGAGAGGCGGCAAAGCTGAATGCCGTGCCAGAGCTTCACTTCTCGCTGGAGCACAGGAAGGCAAGAATGAAGAGGCAGAACACAGCCTTGGTTTCAGCAGCCTCCGGGGCTGCAAAAGTTCAGCAATAGCTCTGCCAAAGCAGAACTCGGCTGAGAATGCTCTCGCAGCTTGGGCAAGTTAGGCGCAGCTGTTGACCAGCTCTGCCCGTGGCCACAGGCTGCTTCTTCCACCTTCACTGTGGCAGAGCTTTTGCGGAACAGAGACGGCATTCTTCAAGGGCGTGTTCTCCAAGGTGCTGTGAAACAGAGCCTAGCACGCTGTCTCGCTGATCCTGGCTTTCGGCAAGCAGGCGTGCCAGACCGCCGACATTCTGCACTCTGGCAGCCTAGTTGCCAGCTTTCGGCAGCTGCTGTCCTAGCAAGGAAGCTCAGGGAGTCAAAGCCAGTGCCGGGCGGCACCTTTCTGCTTTGCCCGCCTAAGCGGCGTCACGCTCCCTCGGATACTGTGTCCTTTCCCTCTGCACTGCGTCTGCCGAGGTGCTCTCTGCCTCTCGGAGCAGAAGGGCAAAGGACAATGTTTTCCACAGCAGGGTAGAAATGGCATTGCTAGCAGGAAAGCTAGATGCCTTGGAACTGTCCCCTTAGCCCTTGCCACTCACTTCAGGCTCGTACGCTGAGCAGAACAGCCTGCTGTTCTGAAGCTTCGCTGGCTGCCGTTCGTGCCCAGACGCCATTTCCTTCCCAAGGAGGCGAAGCGCCGTCTACTTCTCGCAGCGAGCACGCTGCTCCTGGCTTTCGCTTCTGCCGCAACGAGCTCGCTACGAGCACTTTTCTTCTCAACCCTCTAGACCATTGCGTTCTGCTTTTCTTGTCTCGTGAATGGAGACGGAAAGCTTCTCGGCTACAATCTCGCCTAGAACAACTGCGGCTACACATTAAGCTCGCCCGGAACGCCCTGCTGAAACTTGCCTTCTGGCACCCCATTCGCGGGGCAGCCGTCTTTCTTCGGCCACCTGCCAAGTGGCCCCATATCGCCGCGCTCGTTGCACTCCGCTTGTCAGATTGGCTTCCCGTGGCGCTGATTTCAGCCTGGCCAAATACTAGCGCTGCGGAGAGCTGTCTCGCAGACAATCCTGTTCCAGCATAGAAATTTGTCCTGCAATGTTCCCCCCTCTTTTCCCCCATGGTGTTGCTCTGATGAATGCCTTGAGCATGGAACGACTTAAGCCAGCAAGTATTCCTCGCCGGCCACCTCTCGCTGTGCAAGAGGTATGCCGTGGACCCTTGGAACGCTGCCAAGCAAAAAGCAGAGCAGTGACCATAAAAGCGAGGAGAGAGCATGCACGAAGCACGCTAGTTCTGTCTAGTGCTTTCCGTGCAGAGAGGCGGCAAAGCTGAATGCCGTGCCAGAGCTTCACTTCTCGCTGGAGCACAGGAAGGCAAGAATGAAGAGGCAGAACACAGCCTTGGTTTCAGCAGCCTCCGGGGCTGCAAAAGTTCAGCAATAGCTCTGTCAAAGCAGAACTCGGCTGAGAATGCTCTCGCAGCTTGGGCAAGTTAGGCGCAGCTGTTGACCAGCTCTGCCCGCGGCCACAGGCTGCTTCTTCCACCTTCACTGTGGCAGAGCTTTTGCGGAACAGAGACGGCATTCTTCAAGGGCGTGTTCTCCAAGGTGCTGTGAAACAGAGCCTAGCACGCTGTCTCGCTGATCCTGGCTTTCGGCAAGCAGGCGTGCCAGACCGCCGACATTCTGCACTCTGGCAGCCTAGTTGCCAGCTTTCGGCAGCTGCTGTCCTAGCAAGGAAGCTCAGGGAGTCAAAGCCAGTGCCGGGCGGCACCTTTCTGCTTTGCCCGCCTAAGCGGCGTCACGCTCCCTCGGATACTGTGTCCTTTCCCTCTGCACTGCGTCTGCCGAGGTGCTCTCTGCCTCTCGGAGCAGAAGGGCAAAGGACAATGTTTTCCACAGCAGGGTAGAAATGGCATTGCTAGCAGGAAAGCTAGATGCCTTGGGACTGTCCCCTTAGCCCTTGCCACTCACTTCAGGCTCGTACGCTGAGCAGAACAGCCTGCTGTTCTGAAGCTTCGCTGGCTGCCGTTCGTGCCCAGACGCGGTTTCCTTCCCAAGGAGGCGAAGCGCCGTCTACTTCTCGCAGCGAGCACGCTGCTCCTGGCTTTCGCTTCTGCCGCAACGAGCTCGCTACGAGCACTTTTCTTCTCAACCCTCTAGACCATTGCGTTCTGCTTTTCTTGTCTCGTGAATGGAGACGGAAAGCTTCTCGGCTACAATCTCGCCTAGAACAACTGCGGCTACACATTAAGCTCGCCCGGAACGCCCTGCTGAAACTTGCCTTCTGGCACCACATTCGCGGGGCAGCCGTCTTTCTTCGGCCACCTGCCAAGTGGCCCCATATCGCCGCGCTCGTTGCACTCCGCTTGTCAGATTGGCTTCCCGTGGCGCTGATTTCAGCCTGGCCAAATACCAGCGCTGCGGAGAGCTGTCTCGCAGACAATCCTGTTCCAGCATAGAAATTTGTCCTGCAATGTTCCCCCCTCTTTTCCCCCATGGTGTTGCTCTGATGAATGCCTTGAGCATGGAACGACTTAAGCCAGCAAGTATTCCTCGCCGGCCACCTCTCGCTGTGCAAGAGGTATGCCGTGGACCCTTGGAACGCTGCCAAGCAAAAAGCAGAGCAGTGACCATAAAAGCGAGGAGAGAGCATGCACGAAGCACGCTAGTTCTGTCTAGTGCTTTCCGTGCAGAGAGGCGGCAAAGCTGAATGCCGTGCCAGAGCTTCACTTCTCGCTGGAGCACAGGAAGGCAAGAATGAAGAGGCAGAACACAGCCTTGGTTTCAGCAGCCTCCGGGGCTGCAAAAGTTCAGCAATAGCTCTGTCAAAGCAGAACTCGGCTGAGAATGCTCTCGCAGCTTGGGCAAGTTAGGCGCAGCTGTTGACCAGCTCTGCCCGTGGCCACAGGCTGCTTCTTCCACCTTCACTGTGGCAGAGCTTTTGCGGAACAGAGACGGCATTCTTCAAGGGCGTGTTCTCCAAGGTGCTGTGAAACAGAGCCTAGCACGCTGTCTCGCTGATCCTGGCTTTCGGCAAGCAGGCGTGCCAGACCGCCGACATTCTGCACTCTGGCAGACTAGTTGCCAGCTTTCGGCAGCTGCTGTCCTAGCAAGGAAGCTCAGGGAGTCAAAGCCAGTGCCGGGCGGCACCTTTCTGCTTTGCCCGCCTAAGCGGCGTCACGCTCCCTCGGATACTGTGTCCTTTCCCTCTGCACTGCGTCTGCCGAGGTGCTCTCTGCCTCTCGGAGCAGAAGGGCAAAGGACAATGTTTTCCACAGCAGGGTAGAAATGGCATTGCTAGCAGGAAAGCTAGATGCCTTGGGACTGTCCCCTTAGCCCTTGCCACTCACTTCAGGCTCGTACGCTGAGCAGAACAGCCTGCTGTTCTGAAGCTTCGCTGGCTGCCGTTCGTGCCCAGACGCCATTTCCTTCCCAAGGAGGCGAAGCGCCGTCTACTTCTCGCAGCGAGCACGCTGCTCCTGGCTTTCGCTTCTGCCGCAACGAGCTCGCTACGAGCACTTTTCTTCTCAACCCTCTAGACCATTGCGTTCTGCTTTTCTTGTCTCGTGAATGGAGACGGAAAGCTTCTCGGCTACAATCTCGCCTAGAACAACTGCGGCTACACATTAAGCTCGCCCGGAACGCCCTGCTGAAACTTGCCTTCTGGCACCCCATTCGCGGGGCAGCCGTCTTTCTTCGGCCACCTGCCAAGTGGCCCCATATCGCCGCGCTCGTTGCACTCCGCTTGTCAGATTGGCTTCCCGTGGCGCTGATTTCAGCCTGGCCAAATACTAGCGCTGCGGAGAGCTGTCTCGCAGACAATCCTGTTCCAGCATAGAAATTTGTCCTGCAATGTTCCCCCCTCTTTTCCCCCATGGTGTTGCTCTGATGAATGCCTTGAGCATGGAACGACTTAAGCCAGCAAGTATTCCTCGCCGGCCACCTCTCGCTGTGCAAGAGGTATGCCGTGGACCCTTGGAACGCTGCCAAGCAAAAAGCAGAGCAGTGACCATAAAAGCGAGGAGAGAGCATGCACGAAGCACGCTAGTTCTGTCTAGTGCTTTCCGTGCAGAGAGGCGGCAAAGCTGAATGCCGTGCCAGAGCTTCACTTCTCGCTGGAGCACAGGAAGGCAAGAATGAAGAGGCAGAACACAGCCTTGGTTTCAGCAGCCTCCGGGGCTGCAAAAGTTCAGCAATAGCTCTGTCAAAGCAGAACTCGGCTGAGAATGCTCTCGCAGCTTGGGCAAGTTAGGCGCAGCTGTTGACCAGCTCTGCCCGTGGCCACAGGCTGCTTCTTCCACCTTCACTGTGGCAGAGCTTTTGCGGAACAGAGACGGCATTCTTCAAGGGCGTGTTCTCCAAGGTGCTGTGAAACAGAGCCTAGCACGCTGTCTCGCTGATCCTGGCTTTCGGCAAGCAGGCGTGCCAGACCGCCGACATTCTGCACTCTGGCAGCCTAGTTGCCAGCTTTCGGCAGCTGCTGTCCTAGCAAGGAAGCTCAGGGAGTCAAAGCCAGTGCCGGGCGGCACCTTTCTGCTTTGCCCGCCTAAGCGGCGTCACGCTCCCTCGGATACTGTGTCCTTTCCCTCTGCACTGCGTCTGCCGAGGTGCTCTCTGCCTCTCGGAGCAGAAGGGCAAAGGACAATGTTTTCCACAGCAGGGTAGAAATGGCATTGCTAGCAGGAAAGCTAGATGCCTTGGGACTGTCCCCTTAGCCCTTGCCACTCACTTCAGGCTCGTACGCTGAGCAGAACAGCCTGCTGTTCTGAAGCTTCGCTGGCTGCCGTTCGTGCCCAGACGCCATTTCCTTCCCAAGGAGGCGAAGCGCCGTCTACTTCTCGCAGCGAGCACGCTGCTCCTGGCTTTCGCTTCTGCCGCAACGAGCTCGCTACGAGCACTTTTCTTCTCAACCCTCTAGACCATTGCGTTCTGCTTTTCTTGTCTCGTGAATGGAGACGGAAAGCTTCTCGGCTACAATCTCGCCTAGAACAACTGCGGCTACACATTAAGCTCGCCCGGAACGCCCTGCTGAAACTTGCCTTCTGGCACCCCATTCGCGGGGCAGCCGTCTTTCTTCGGCCACCTGCCAAGTGGCCCCATATCGCCGCGCTCGTTGCACTCCGCTTGTCAGATTGGCTTCCCGTGGCGCTGATTTCAGCCTGGCCAAATACTAGCGCTGCGGAGAGCTGTCTCGCAGACAATCCTGTTCCAGCATAGAAATTTGTCCTGCAATGTTCCCCCCTCTTTTCCCCCATGGTGTTGCTCTGATGAATGCCTTGAGCATGGAACGACTTAAGCCAGCAAGTATTCCTCGCCGGCCACCTCTCGCTGTGCAAGAGGTATGCCGTGGACCCTTGGAACGCTGCCAAGCAAAAAGCAGAGCAGTGACCATAAAAGCGAGGAGAGAGCATGCACGAAGCACGCTAGTTCTGTCTAGTGCTTTCCGTGCAGAGAGGCGGCAAAGCTGAATGCCGTGCCAGAGCTTCACTTCTCGCTGGAGCACAGGAAGGCAAGAATGAAGAGGCAGAACACAGCCTTGGTTTCAGCAGCCTCCGGGGCTGCAAAAGTTCAGCAATAGCTCTGTCAAAGCAGAACTCGGCTGAGAATGCTCTCGCAGCTTGGGCAAGTTAGGCGCAGCTGTTGACCAGCTCTGCCCGTGGCCACAGGCTGCTTCTTCCACCTTCACTGTGGCAGAGCTTTTGCGGAACAGAGACGGCATTCTTCAAGGGCGTGTTCTCCAAGGTGCTGTGAAACAGAGCCTAGCACGCTGTCTCGCTGATCCTGGCTTTCGGCAAGCAGGCGTGCCAGACCGCCGACATTCTGCACTCTGGCAGCCTAGTTGCCAGCTTTCGGCAGCTGCTGTCCTAGCAAGGAAGCTCAGGGAGTCAAAGCCAGTGCCGGGCGGCACCTTTCTGCTTTGCCCGCCTAAGCGGCGTCACGCTCCCTCGGATACTGTGTCCTTTCCCTCTGCACTGCGTCTGCCGAGGTGCTCTCTGCCTCTCGGAGCAGAAGGGCAAAGGACAATGTTTTCCACAGCAGGGTAGAAATGGCATTGCTAGCAGGAAAGCTAGATGCCTTGGGACTGTCCCCTTAGCCCTTGCCACTCACTTCAGGCTCGTACGCTGAGCAGAACAGCCTGCTGTTCTGAAGCTTCGCTGGCTGCCGTTCGTGCCCAGACGCGGTTTCCTTCCCAAGGAGGCGAAGCGCCGTCTACTTCTCGCAGCGAGCACGCTGCTCCTGGCTTTCGCTTCTGCCGCAACGAGCTCGCTACGAGCACTTTTCTTCTCAACCCTCTAGACCGTTGCGTTCTGCTTTTCTTGTCTCGTGAATGGAGACGGAAAGCTTCTCGGCTACAATCTCGCCTAGAACAACTGCGGCTACACATTAAGCTCGCCCGGAACGCCCTGCTGAAACTTGCCTTCTGGCACCCCATTCGCGGGGCAGCCGTCTTTCTTCGGCCACCTGCCAAGTGGCCCCATATCGCCGCGCTCGTTGCACTCCGCTTGTCAGATTGGCTTCCCGTGGCGCTGATTTCAGCCTGGCCAAATACTAGCGCTGCGGAGAGCTGTCTCGCAGACAATCCTGTTCCAGCATAGAAATTTGTCCTGCAATGTTCCCCCCTCTTTTCCCCCATGGTGTTGCTCTGATGAATGCCTTGAGCATGGAACGACTTAAGCCAGCAAGTATTCCTCGCCGGCCACCTCTCGCTGTGCAAGAGGTATGCCGTGGACCCTTGGAACGCTGCCAAGCAAAAAGCAGAGCAGTGACCATAAAAGCGAGGAGAGAGCATGCACGAAGCACGCTAGTTCTGTCTAGTGCTTTCCGTGCAGAGAGGCGGCAAAGCTGAATGCCGTGCCAGAGCTTCACTTCTCGCTGGAGCACAGGAAGGCAAGAATGAAGAGGCAGAACACAGCCTTGGTTTCAGCAGCCTCCGGGGCTGCAAAAGTTCAGCAATAGCTCTGTCAAAGCAGAACTCGGCTGAGAATGCTCTCGCAGCTTGGGCAAGTTAGGCGCAGCTGTTGACCAGCTCTGCCCGTGGCCACAGGCTGCTTCTTCCACCTTCACTGTGGCAGAGCTTTTGCGGAACAGAGACGGCATTCTTCAAGGGCGTGTTCTCCAAGGTGCTGTGAAACAGAGCCTAGCACGCTGTCTCGCTGATCCTGGCTTTCGGCAAGCAGGCGTGCCAGACCGCCGACATTCTGCACTCTGGCAGCCTAGTTGCCAGCTTTCGGCAGCTGCTGTCCTAGCAAGGAAGCTCAGGGAGTCAAAGCCAGTGCCGGGCGGCACCTTTCTGCTTTGCCCGCCTAAGCGGCGTCACGCTCCCTCGGATACTGTGTCCTTTCCCTCTGCACTGCGTCTGCCGAGGTGCTCTCTGCCTCTCGGAGCAGAAGGGCAAAGGACAATGTTTTCCACAGCAGGGTAGAAATGGCATTGCTAGCAGGAAAGCTAGATGCCTTGGGACTGTCCCCTTAGCCCTTGCCACTCACTTCAGGCTCGTACGCTGAGCAGAACAGCCTGCTGTTCTGAAGCTTCGCTGGCTGCCGTTCGTGCCCAGACGCGGTTTCCTTCCCAAGGAGGCGAAGCGCCGTCTACTTCTCGCAGCGAGCACGCTGCTCCTGGCTTTCGCTTCTGCCGCAACGAGCTCGCTACGAGCACTTTTCTTCTCAACCCTCTAGACCGTTGCGTTCTGCTTTTCTTGTCTCGTGAATGGAGACGGAAAGCTTCTCGGCTACAATCTCGCCTAGAACAACTGCGGCTACACATTAAGCTCGCCCGGAACGCCCTGCTGAAACTTGCCTTCTGGCACCCCATTCGCGGGGCAGCCGTCTTTCTTCGGCCACCTGCCAAGTGGCCCCATATCGCCGCGCTCGTTGCACTCCGCTTGTCAGATTGGCTTCCCGTGGCGCTGATTTCAGCCTGGCCAAATACTAGCGCTGCGGAGAGCTGTCTCGCAGACAATCCTGTTCCAGCATAGAAATTTGTCCTGCAATGTTCCCCCCTCTTTTCCCCCATGGTGTTGCTCTGATGAATGCCTTGAGCATGGAACGACTTAAGCCAGCAAGTATTCCTCGCCGGCCACCTCTCGCTGTGCAAGAGGTATGCCGTGGACCCTTGGAACGCTGCCAAGCAAAAAGCAGAGCAGTGACCATAAAAGCGAGGAGAGAGCATGCACGAAGCACGCTAGTTCTGTCTAGTGCTTTCCGTGCAGAGAGGCGGCAAAGCTGAATGCCGTGCCAGAGCTTCACTTCTCGCTGGAGCACAGGAAGGCAAGAATGAAGAGGCAGAACACAGCCTTGGTTTCAGCAGCCTCCGGGGCTGCAAAAGTTCAGCAATAGCTCTGTCAAAGCAGAACTCGGCTGAGAATGCTCTCGCAGCTTGGGCAAGTTAGGCGCAGCTGTTGACCAGCTCTGCCCGTGGCCACAGGCTGCTTCTTCCACCTTCACTGTGGCAGAGCTTTTGCGGAACAGAGACGGCATTCTTCAAGGGCGTGTTCTCCAAGGTGCTGTGAAACAGAGCCTAGCACGCTGTCTCGCTGATCCTGGCTTTCGGCAAGCAGGCGTGCCAGACCGCCGACATTCTGCACTCTGGCAGCCTAGTTGCCAGCTTTCGGCAGCTGCTGTCCTAGCAAGGAAGCTCAGGGAGTCAAAGCCAGTGCCGGGCGGCACCTTTCTGCTTTGCCCGCCTAAGCGGCGTCACGCTCCCTCGGATACTGTGTCCTTTCCCTCTGCACTGCGTCTGCCGAGGTGCTCTCTGCCTCTCGGAGCAGAAGGGCAAAGGACAATGTTTTCCACAGCAGGGTAGAAATGGCATTGCTAGCAGGAAAGCTAGATGCCTTGGGACTGTCCCCTTAGCCCTTGCCACTCACTTCAGGCTCGTACGCTGAGCAGAACAGCCTGCTGTTCTGAAGCTTCGCTGGCTGCCGTTCGTGCCCAGACGCGATTTCCTTCCCAAGGAGGCGAAGCGCCGTCTACTTCTCGCAGCGAGCACGCTGCTCCTGGCTTTCGCTTCTGCCGCAACGAGCTCGCTACGAGCACTTTTCTTCTCAACCCTCTAGACCATTGCGTTCTGCTTTTCTTGTCTCGTGAATGGAGACGGAAAGCTTCTCGGCTACAATCTCGCCTAGAACAACTGCGGCTACACATTAAGCTCGCCCGGAACGCCCTGCTGAAACTTGCCTTCTGGCACCCCATTCGCGGGGCAGCCGTCTTTCTTCGGCCACCTGCCAAGTGGCCCCATATCGCCGCGCTCGTTGCACTCCGCTTGTCAGATTGGCTTCCCGTGGCGCTGATTTCAGCCTGGCCAAATACTAGCGCTGCGGAGAGCTGTCTCGCAGACAATCCTGTTCCAGCATAGAAATTTGTCCTGCAATGTTCCCCCCTCTTTTCCCCCATGGTGTTGCTCTGATGAATGCCTTGAGCATGGAACGACTTAAGCCAGCAAGTATTCCTCGCCGGCCACCTCTCGCTGTGCAAGAGGTATGCCGTGGACCCTTGGAACGCTGCCAAGCAAAAAGCAGAGCAGTGACCATAAAAGCGAGGAGAGAGCATGCACGAAGCACGCTAGTTCTGTCTAGTGCTTTCCGTGCAGAGAGGCGGCAAAGCTGAATGCCGTGCCACAGCTTCACTTCTCGCTGGAGCACAGGAAGGCAAGAATGAAGAGGCAGAACACAGCCTTGGTTTCAGCAGCCTCCGGGGCTGCAAAAGTTCAGCAATAGCTCTGTCAAAGCAGAACTCGGCTGAGAATGCTCTCGCAGCTTGGGAAAGTTAGGCGCAGCTGTTGACCAGCTCTGCCCGTGGCCACAGGCTGCTTCTTCCACCTTCACTGTGGCAGAGCTTTTGCGGAACAGAGACGGCATTCTTCAAGGGCGTGTTCTCCAAGGTGCTGTGAAACAGAGCCTAGCACGCTGTCTCGCTGATCCTGGCTTTCGGCAAGCAGGCGTGCCAGACCGCCGACATTCTGCACTCTGGCAGCCTAGTTGCCAGCTTTCGGCAGCTGCTGTCCTAGCAAGGAAGCTCAGGGAGTCAAAGCCAGTGCCGGGCGGCACCTTTCTGCTTTGCCCGCCTAAGCGGCGTCACGCTCCCTCGGATACTGTGTCCTTTCCCTCTGCACTGCGTCTGCCGAGGTGCTCTCTGCCTCTCGGAGCAGAAGGGCAAAGGACAATGTTTTCCACAGCAGGGTAGAAATGGCATTGCTAGCAGGAAAGCTAGATGCCTTGGGACTGTCCCCTTAGCCCTTGCCACTCACTTCAGGCTCGTACGCTGAGCAGAACAGCCTGCTGTTCTGAAGCTTCGCTGGCTGCCGTTCGTGCCCAGACGCCATTTCCTTCCCAAGGAGGCGAAGCGCCGTCTACTTCTGGCAGCGAGCCCGCTGCTCCTGGCTTTCGCTTCTGCCGCAACGAGCTCGCTACGAGCACTTTTCTTCTCAACCCTCTAGACCATTGCGTTCTGCTTTTCTTGTCTCGTGAATGGAGACGGAAAGCTTCTCGGCTACAATCTCGCCTAGAACAACTGCGGCTACACATTAAGCTCGCCCGGAACGCCCTGCTGAAACTTGCCTTCTGGCACCACATTCGCGGGGCAGCCGTCTTTCTTCGGCCACCTGCCAAGTGGCCCCATATCGCCGCGCTCGTTGCACTCCGCTTGTCAGATTGGCTTCCCGTGGCGCTGATTTCAGCCTGGCCAAATACTAGCGCTGCGGAGAGCTGTCTCGCAGACAATCATGTTCCAGCATAGAAATTTGTCCTGCAATGTTCCCCCCTCTTTTCCCCCATGGTGTTGCTCTGATGAATGCCTTGAGCATGGAACGACTTAAGCCAGCAAGTATTCCTCGCCGGCCACCTCTCGCTGTGCAAGAGGTATGCCGTGGACCCTTGGAACGCTGCCAAGCAAAAAGCAGAGCAGTGACCATAAAAGCGAGGAGAGAGCATGCACGAAGCACGCTAGTTCTGTCTAGTGCTTTCCGTGCAGAGAGGCGGCAAAGCTGAATGCCGTGCCAGAGCTTCACTTCTCGCTGGAGCACAGGAAGGCAAGAATGAAGAGGCAGAACACAGCCTTGGTTTCAGCAGCCTCCGGGGCTGCAAAAGTTCAGCAATAGCTCTGCCAAAGCAGAACTCGGCTGAGAATGCTCTCGCAGCTTGGGCAAGTTAGGCGCAGCTGTTGACCAGCTCTGCCCGTGGCCACAGGCTGCTTCTTCCACCTTCACTGTGGCAGAGCTTTTGCGGAACAGAGACGGCATTCTTCAAGGGCGTGTTCTCCAAGGTGCTGTGAAACAGAGCCTAGCACGCTGTCTCGCTGATCCTGGCTTTCGGCAAGCAGGCGTGCCAGACCGCCGACATTCTGCACTCTGGCAGCCTAGTTGCCAGCTTTCGGCAGCTGCTGTCCTAGCAAGGAAGCTCAGGGAGTCAAAGCCAGTGCCGGGCGGCACCTTTCTGCTTTGCCCGCCTAAGCGGCGTCACGCTCCCTCGGATACTGTGTCCTTTCCCTCTGCACTGCGTCTGCCGAGGTGCTCTCTGCCTCTCGGAGCAGAAGGGCAAAGGACAATGTTTTCCACAGCAGGGTAGAAATGGCATTGCTAGCAGGAAAGCTAGATGCCTTGGAACTGTCCCCTTAGCCCTTGCCACTCACTTCAGGCTCGTACGCTGAGCAGAACAGCCTGCTGTTCTGAAGCTTCGCTGGCTGCCGTTCGTGCCCAGACGCCATTTCCTTCCCAAGGAGGCGAAGCGCCGTCTACTTCTCGCAGCGAGCACGCTGCTCCTGGCTTTCGCTTCTGCCGCAACGAGCTCGCTACGAGCACTTTTCTTCTCAACCCTCTAGACCATTGCGTTCTGCTTTTCTTGTCTCGTGAATGGAGACGGAAAGCTTCTCGGCTACAATCTCGCCTAGAACAACTGCGGCTACACATTAAGCTCGCCCGGAACGCCCTGCTGAAACTTGCCTTCTGGCACCACATTCGCGGGGCAGCCGTCTTTCTTCGGCCACCTGCCAAGTGGCCCCATATCGCCGCGCTCGTTGCACTCCGCTTGTCAGATTGGCTTCCCGTGGCGCTGATTTCAGCCTGGCCAAATACTAGCGCTGCGGAGAGCTGTCTCGCAGACAATCATGTTCCAGCATAGAAATTTGTCCTGCAATGTTCCCCCCTCTTTTCCCCCATGGTGTTGCTCTGATGAATGCCTTGAGCATGGAACGACTTAAGCCAGCAAGTATTCCTCGCCGGCCACCTCTCGCTGTGCAAGAGGTATGCCGTGGACCCTTGGAACGCTGCCAAGCAAAAAGCAGAGCAGTGACCATAAAAGCGAGGAGAGAGCATGCACGAAGCACGCTAGTTCTGTCTAGTGCTTTCCGTGCAGAGAGGCGGCAAAGCTGAATGCCGTGCCAGAGCTTCACTTCTCGCTGGAGCACAGGAAGGCAAGAATGAAGAGGCAGAACACAGCCTTGGTTTCAGCAGCCTCCGGGGCTGCAAAAGTTCAGCAATAGCTCTGCCAAAGCAGAACTCGGCTGAGAATGCTCTCGCAGCTTGGGCAAGTTAGGCGCAGCTGTTGACCAGCTCTGCCCGTGGCCACAGGCTGCTTCTTCCACCTTCACTGTGGCAGAGCTTTTGCGGAACAGAGACGGCATTCTTCAAGGGCGTGTTCTCCAAGGTGCTGTGAAACAGAGCCTAGCACGCTGTCTCGCTGATCCTGGCTTTCGGCAAGCAGGCGTGCCAGACCGCCGACATTCTGCACTCTGGCAGCCTAGTTGCCAGCTTTCGGCAGCTGCTGTCCTAGCAAGGAAGCTCAGGGAGTCAAAGCCAGTGCCGGGCGGCACCTTTCTGCTTTGCCCGCCTAAGCGGCGTCACGCTCCCTCGGATACTGTGTCCTTTCCCTCTGCACTGCGTCTGCCGAGGTGCTCTCTGCCTCTCGGAGCAGAAGGGCAAAGGACAATGTTTTCCACAGCAGGGTAGAAATGGCATTGCTAGCAGGAAAGCTAGATGCCTTGGGACTGTCCCCTTAGCCCTTGCCACTCACTTCAGGCTCGTACGCTGAGCAGAACAGCCTGCTGTTCTGAAGCTTCGCTGGCTGCCGTTCGTGCCCAGACGCCATTTCCTTCCCAAGGAGGCGAAGCGCCGTCTACTTCTGGCAGCGAGCCCGCTGCTCCTGGCTTTCGCTTCTGCCGCAACGAGCTCGCTACGAGCACTTTTCTTCTCAACCCTCTAGACCATTGCGTTCTGCTTTTCTTGTCTCGTGAATGGAGACGGAAAGCTTCTCGGCTACAATCTCGCCTAGAACAACTGCGGCTACACATTAAGCTCGCCCGGAACGCCCTGCTGAAACTTGCCTTCTGGCACCACATTCGCGGGGCAGCCGTCTTTCTTCGGCCACCTGCCAAGTGGCCCCATATCGCCGCGCTCGTTGCACTCCGCTTGTCAGATTGGCTTCCCGTGGCGCTGATTTCAGCCTGGCCAAATACTAGCGCTGCGGAGAGCTGTCTCGCAGACAATCATGTTCCAGCATAGAAATTTGTCCTGCAATGTTCCCCCCTCTTTTCCCCCATGGTGTTGCTCTGATGAATGCCTTGAGCATGGAACGACTTAAGCCAGCAAGTATTCCTCGCCGGCCACCTCTCGCTGTGCAAGAGGTATGCCGTGGACCCTTGGAACGCTGCCAAGCAAAAAGCAGAGCAGTGACCATAAAAGCGAGGAGAGAGCATGCACGAAGCACGCTAGTTCTGTCTAGTGCTTTCCGTGCAGAGAGGCGGCAAAGCTGAATGCCGTGCCAGAGCTTCACTTCTCGCTGGAGCACAGGAAGGCAAGAATGAAGAGGCAGAACACAGCCTTGGTTTCAGCAGCCTCCGGGGCTGCAAAAGTTCAGCAATAGCTCTGCCAAAGCAGAACTCGGCTGAGAATGCTCTCGCAGCTTGGGCAAGTTAGGCGCAGCTGTTGACCAGCTCTGCCCGTGGCCACAGGCTGCTTCTTCCACCTTCACTGTGGCAGAGCTTTTGCGGAACAGAGACGGCATTCTTCAAGGGCGTGTTCTCCAAGGTGCTGTGAAACAGAGCCTAGCACGCTGTCTCGCTGATCCTGGCTTTCGGCAAGCAGGCGTGCCAGACCGCCGACATTCTGCACTCTGGCAGCCTAGTTGCCAGCTTTCGGCAGCTGCTGTCCTAGCAAGGAAGCTCAGGGAGTCAAAGCCAGTGCCGGGCGGCACCTTTCTGCTTTGCCCGCCTAAGCGGCGTCACGCTCCCTCGGATACTGTGTCCTTTCCCTCTGCACTGCGTCTGCCGAGGTGCTCTCTGCCTCTCGGAGCAGAAGGGCAAAGGACAATGTTTTCCACAGCAGGGTAGAAATGGCATTGCTAGCAGGAAAGCTAGATGCCTTGGGACTGTCCCCTTAGCCCTTGCCACTCACTTCAGGCTCGTACGCTGAGCAGAACAGCCTGCTGTTCTGAAGCTTCGCTGGCTGCCGTTCGTGCCCAGACGCGATTTCCTTCCCAAGGAGGCGAAGCGCCGTCTACTTCTCGCACCGAGCACGCTGCTCCTGGCTTTCGCTTCTGCCGCAACGAGCTCGCTACGAGCACTTTTCTTCTCAACCCTCTAGACCATTGCGTTCTGCTTTTCTTGTCTCGTGAATGGAGACGGAAAGCTTCTCGGCTACAATCTCGCCTAGAACAACTGCGGCTACACATTAAGCTCGCCCGGAACGCCCTGCTGAAACTTGCCTTCTGGCACCCCATTCGCGGGGCAGCCGTCTTTCTTCGGCCACCTGCCAAGTGGCCCCATATCGCCGCGCTCGTTGCACTCCGCTTGTCAGATTGGCTTCCCGTGGCGCTGATTTCAGCCTGGCCAAATACTAGCGCTGCGGAGAGCTGTCTCGCAGACAATCATGTTCCAGCATAGAAATTTGTCCTGCAATGTTCCCCCCTCTTTTCCCCCATGGTGTTGCTCTGATGAATGCCTTGAGCATGGAACGACTTAAGCCAGCAAGTATTCCTCGCCGGCCACCTCTCGCTGTGCAAGAGGTATGCCGTGGACCCTTGGAACGCTGCCAAGCAAAAAGCAGAGCAGTGACCATAAAAGCGAGGAGAGAGCATGCACGAAGCACGCTAGTTCTGTCTAGTGCTTTCCGTGCAGAGAGGCGGCAAAGCTGAATGCCGTGCCAGAGCTTCACTTCTCGCTGGAGCACAGGAAGGCAAGAATGAAGAGGCAGAACACAGCCTTGGTTTCAGCAGCCTCCGGGGCTGCAAAAGTTCAGCAATAGCTCTGTCAAAGCAGAACTCGGCTGAGAATGCTCTCGCAGCTTGGGCAAGTTAGGCGCAGCTGTTGACCAGCTCTGCCCGTGGCCACAGGCTGCTTCTTCCACCTTCACTGTGGCAGAGCTTTTGCGGAACAGAGACGGCATTCTTCAAGGGCGTGTTCTCCAAGGTGCTGTGAAACAGAGCCTAGCACGCTGTCTCGCTGATCCTGGCTTTCGGCAAGCAGGCGTGCCAGACCGCCGACATTCTGCACTCTGGCAGCCTAGTTGCCAGCTTTCGGCAGCTGCTGTCCTAGCAAGGAAGCTCAGGGAGTCAAAGCCAGTGCCGGGCGGCACCTTTCTGCTTTGCCCGCCTAAGCGGCGTCACGCTCCCTCGGATACTGTGTCCTTTCCCTCTGCACTGCGTCTGCCGAGGTGCTCTCTGCCTCTCGGAGCAGAAGGGCAAAGGACAATGTTTTCCACAGCAGGGTAGAAATGGCATTGCTAGCAGGAAAGCTAGATGCCTTGGGACTGTCCCCTTAGCCCTTGCCACTCACTTCAGGCTCGTACGCTGAGCAGAACAGCCTGCTGTTCTGAAGCTTCGCTGGCTGCCGTTCGTGCCCAGACGCGGTTTCCTTCCCAAGGAGGCGAAGCGCCGTCTACTTCTCGCAGCGAGCACGCTGCTCCTGGCTTTCGCTTCTGCCGCAACGAGCTCGCTACGAGCACTTTTCTTCTCAACCCTCTAGACCATTGCGTTCTGCTTTTCTTGTCTCGTGAATGGAGACGGAAAGCTTCTCGGCTACAATCTCGCCTAGAACAACTGCGGCTACACATTAAGCTCGCCCGGAACGCCCTGCTGAAACTTGCCTTCTGGCACCCCATTCGCGGGGCAGCCGTCTTTCTTCGGCCACCTGCCAAGTGGCCCCATATCGCCGCGCTCGTTGCACTCCGCTTGTCAGATTGGCTTCCCGTGGCGCTGATTTCAGCCTGGCCAAATACTAGCGCTGCGGAGAGCTGTCTCGCAGACAATCCTGTTCCAGCATAGAAATTTGTCCTGCAATGTTCCCCCCTCTTTTCCCCCATGGTGTTGCTCTGATGAATGCCTTGAGCATGGAACGACTTAAGCCAGCAAGTATTCCTCGCCGGCCACCTCTCGCTGTGCAAGAGGTATGCCGTGGACCCTTGGAACGCTGCCAAGCAAAAAGCAGAGCAGTGACCATAAAAGCGAGGAGAGAGCATGCACGAAGCACGCTAGTTCTGTCTAGTGCTTTCCGTGCAGAGAGGCGGCAAAGCTGAATGCCGTGCCAGAGCTTCACTTCTCGCTGGAGCACAGGAAGGCAAGAATGAAGAGGCAGAACACAGCCTTGGTTTCAGCAGCCTCCGGGGCTGCAAAAGTTCAGCAATAGCTCTGTCAAAGCAGAACTCGGCTGAGAATGCTCTCGCAGCTTGGGCAAGTTAGGCGCAGCTGTTGACCAGCTCTGCCCGTGGCCACAGGCTGCTTCTTCCACCTTCACTGTGGCAGAGCTTTTGCGGAACAGAGACGGCATTCTTCAAGGGCGTGTTCTCCAAGGTGCTGTGAAACAGAGCCTAGCACGCTGTCTCGCTGATCCTGGCTTTCGGCAAGCAGGCGTGCCAGACCGCCGACATTCTGCACTCTGGCAGCCTAGTTGCCAGCTTTCGGCAGCTGCTGTCCTAGCAAGGAAGCTCAGGGAGTCAAAGCCAGTGCCGGGCGGCACCTTTCTGCTTTGCCCGCCTAAGCGGCGTCACGCTCCCTCGGATACTGTGTCCTTTCCCTCTGCACTGCGTCTGCCGAGGTGCTCTCTGCCTCTCGGAGCAGAAGGGCAAAGGACAATGTTTTCCACAGCAGGGTAGAAATGGCATTGCTAGCAGGAAAGCTAGATGCCTTGGGACTGTCCCCTTAGCCCTTGCCACTCACTTCAGGCTCGTACGCTGAGCAGAACAGCCTGCTGTTCTGAAGCTTCGCTGGCTGCCGTTCGTGCCCAGACGCGATTTCCTTCCCAAGGAGGCGAAGCGCCGTCTACTTCTCGCAGCGAGCACGCTGCTCCTGGCTTTCGCTTCTGCCGCAACGAGCTCGCTACGAGCACTTTTCTTCTCAACCCTCTAGACCATTGCGTTCTGCTTTTCTTGTCTCGTGAATGGAGACGGAAAGCTTCTCGGCTACAATCTCGCCTAGAACAACTGCGGCTACACATTAAGCTCGCCCGGAACGCCCTGCTGAAACTTGCCTTCTGGCACCCCATTCGCGGGGCAGCCGTCTTTCTTCGGCCACCTGCCAAGTGGCCCCATATCGCCGCGCTCGTTGCACTCCGCTTGTCAGATTGGCTTCCCGTGGCGCTGATTTCAGCCTGGCCAAATACTAGCGCTGCGGAGAGCTGTCTCGCAGACAATCCTGTTCCAGCATAGAAATTTGTCCTGCAATGTTCCCCCCTCTTTTCCCCCATGGTGTTGCTCTGATGAATGCCTTGAGCATGGAACGACTTAAGCCAGCAAGTATTCCTCGCCGGCCACCTCTCGCTGTGCAAGAGGTATGCCGTGGACCCTTGGAACGCTGCCAAGCAAAAAGCAGAGCAGTGACCATAAAAGCGAGGAGAGAGCATGCACGAAGCACGCTAGTTCTGTCTAGTGCTTTCCGTGCAGAGAGGCGGCAAAGCTGAATGCCGTGCCAGAGCTTCACTTCTCGCTGGAGCACAGGAAGGCAAGAATGAAGAGGCAGAACACAGCCTTGGTTTCAGCAGCCTCCGGGGCTGCAAAAGTTCAGCAATAGCTCTGTCAAAGCAGAACTCGGCTGAGAATGCTCTCGCAGCTTGGGCAAGTTAGGCGCAGCTGTTGACCAGCTCTGCCCGTGGCCACAGGCTGCTTCTTCCACCTTCACTGTGGCAGAGCTTTTGCGGAACAGAGACGGCATTCTTCAAGGGCGTGTTCTCCAAGGTGCTGTGAAACAGAGCCTAGCACGCTGTCTCGCTGATCCTGGCTTTCGGCAAGCAGGCGTGCCAGACCGCCGACATTCTGCACTCTGGCAGCCTAGTTGCCAGCTTTCGGCAGCTGCTGTCCTAGCAAGGAAGCTCAGGGAGTCAAAGCCAGTGCCGGGCGGCACCTTTCTGCTTTGCCCGCCTAAGCGGCGTCACGCTCCCTCGGATACTGTGTCCTTTCCCTCTGCACTGCGTCTGCCGAGGTGCTCTCTGCCTCTCGGAGCAGAAGGGCAAAGGACAATGTTTTCCACAGCAGGGTAGAAATGGCATTGCTAGCAGGAAAGCTAGATGCCTTGGGACTGTCCCCTTAGCCCTTGCCACTCACTTCAGGCTCGTACGCTGAGCAGAACAGCCTGCTGTTCTGAAGCTTCGCTGGCTGCCGTTCGTGCCCAGACGCGATTTCCTTCCCAAGGAGGCGAAGCGCCGTCTACTTCTCGCAGCGAGCACGCTGCTCCTGGCTTTCGCTTCTGCCGCAACGAGCTCGCTACGAGCACTTTTCTTCTCAACCCTCTAGACCATTGCGTTCTGCTTTTCTTGTCTCGTGAATGGAGACGGAAAGCTTCTCGGCTACAATCTCGCCTAGAACAACTGCGGCTACACATTAAGCTCGCCCGGAACGCCCTGCTGAAACTTGCCTTCTGGCACCACATTCGCGGGGCAGCCGTCTTTCTTCGGCCACCTGCCAAGTGGCCCCATATCGCCGCGCTCGTTGCACTCCGCTTGTCAGATTGGCTTCCCGTGGCGCTGATTTCAGCCTGGCCAAATACTAGCGCTGCGGAGAGCTGTCTCGCAGACAATCCTGTTCCAGCATAGAAATTTGTCCTGCAATGTTCCCCCCTCTTTTCCCCCATGGTGTTGCTCTGATGAATGCCTTGAGCATGGAACGACTTAAGCCAGCAAGTATTCCTCGCCGGCCACCTCTCGCTGTGCAAGAGGTATGCCGTGGACCCTTGGAACGCTGCCAAGCAAAAAGCAGAGCAGTGACCATAAAAGCGAGGAGAGAGCATGCACGAAGCACGCTAGTTCTGTCTAGTGCTTTCCGTGCAGAGAGGCGGCAAAGCTGAATGCCGTGCCAGAGCTTCACTTCTCGCTGGAGCACAGGAAGGCAAGAATGAAGAGGCAGAACACAGCCTTGGTTTCAGCAGCCTCCGGGGCTGCAAAAGTTCAGCAATAGCTCTGTCAAAGCAGAACTCGGCTGAGAATGCTCTCGCAGCTTGGGCAAGTTAGGCGCAGCTGTTGACCAGCTCTGCCCGTGGCCACAGGCTGCTTCTTCCACCTTCACTGTGGCAGAGCTTTTGCGGAACAGAGACGGCATTCTTCAAGGGCGTGTTCTCCAAGGTGCTGTGAAACAGAGCCTAGCACGCTGTCTCGCTGATCCTGGCTTTCGGCAAGCAGGCGTGCCAGACCGCCGACATTCTGCACTCTGGCAGCCTAGTTGCCAGCTTTCGGCAGCTGCTGTCCTAGCAAGGAAGCTCAGGGAGTCAAAGCCAGTGCCGGGCGGCACCTTTCTGCTTTGCCCGCCTAAGCGGCGTCACGCTCCCTCGGATACTGTGTCCTTTCCCTCTGCACTGCGTCTGCCGAGGTGCTCTCTGCCTCTCGGAGCAGAAGGGCAAAGGACAATGTTTTCCACAGCAGGGTAGAAATGGCATTGCTAGCAGGAAAGCTAGATGCCTTGGAACTGTCCCCTTAGCCCTTGCCACTCACTTCAGGCTCGTACGCTGAGCAGAACAGCCTGCTGTTCTGAAGCTTCGCTGGCTGCCGTTCGTGCCCAGACGCCATTTCCTTCCCAAGGAGGCGAAGCGCCGTCTACTTCTCGCAGCGAGCACGCTGCTCCTGGCTTTCGCTTCTGCCGCAACGAGCTCGCTACGAGCACTTTTCTTCTCAACCCTCTAGACCGTTGCGTTCTGCTTTTCTTGTCTCGTGAATGGAGACGGAAAGCTTCTCGGCTACAATCTCGCCTAGAACAACTGCGGCTACACATTAAGCTCGCCCGGAACGCCCTGCTGAAACTTGCCTTCTGGCACCCCATTCGCGGGGCAGCCGTCTTTCTTCGGCCACCTGCCAAGTGGCCCCATATCGCCGCGCTCGTTGCACTCCGCTTGTCAGATTGGCTTCCCGTGGCGCTGATTTCAGCCTGGCCAAATACTAGCGCTGCGGAGAGCTGTCTCGCAGACAATCATGTTCCAGCATAGAAATTTGTCCTGCAATGTTCCCCCCTCTTTTCCCCCATGGTGTTGCTCTGATGAATGCCTTGAGCATGGAACGACTTAAGCCAGCAAGTATTCCTCGCCGGCCACCTCTCGCTGTGCAAGAGGTATGCCGTGGACCCTTGGAACGCTGCCAAGCAAAAAGCAGAGCAGTGACCATAAAAGCGAGGAGAGAGCATGCACGAAGCACGCTAGTTCTGTCTAGTGCTTTCCGTGCAGAGAGGCGGCAAAGCTGAATGCCGTGCCAGAGCTTCACTTCTCGCTGGAGCACAGGAAGGCAAGAATGAAGAGGCAGAACACAGCCTTGGTTTCAGCAGCCTCCGGGGCTGCAAAAGTTCAGCAATAGCTCTGTCAAAGCAGAACTCGGCTGAGAATGCTCTCGCAGCTTGGGCAAGTTAGGCGCAGCTGTTGACCAGCTCTGCCCGTGGCCACAGGCTGCTTCTTCCACCTTCACTGTGGCAGAGCTTTTGCGGAGCAGAGAGGGCATTCTTCAAGGGCGTGTTCTCCAGGGTGCTGTGAAACAGAGCCTAGCACGCTGTCTCGCTGATCCTGGCTTTCGGCAAGCAGGCGTGCCAGACCGCCGACATTCTGCACTCTGGCAGCCTAGTTGCCAGCTTTCGGCAGCTGCTGTCCTAGCAAGGAAGCTCAGGGAGTCAAAGCCAGTGCCGGGCGGCACCTTTCTGCTTTGCCCGCCTAAGCGGCGTCACGCTCCCTCGGATACTGTGTCCTTTCCCTCTGCACTGCGTCTGCCGAGGTGCTCTCTGCCTCTCGGAGCAGAAGGGCAAAGGACAATGTTTTCCACAGCAGGGTAGAAATGGCATTGCTAGCAGGAAAGCTAGATGCCTTGGGACTGTCCCCTTAGCCCTTGCCACTCACTTCAGGCTCGTACGCTGAGCAGAACAGCCTGCTGTTCTGAAGCTTCGCTGGCTGCCGTTCGTGCCCAGACGCGATTTCCTTCCCAAGGAGGCGAAGCGCCGTCTACTTCTCGCAGCGAGCACGCTGCTCCTGGCTTTCGCTTCTGCCGCAACGAGCTCGCTACGAGCACTTTTCTTCTCAACCCTCTAGACCATTGCGTTCTGCTTTTCTTGTCTCGTGAATGGAGACGGAAAGCTTCTCGGCTACAATCTCGCCTAGAACAACTGCGGCTACACATTAAGCTCGCCCGGAACGCCCTGCTGAAACTTGCCTTCTGGCACCCCATTCGCGGGGCAGCCGTCTTTCTTCGGCCACCTGCCAAGTGGCCCCATATCGCCGCGCTCGTTGCACTCCGCTTGTCAGATTGGCTTCCCGTGGCGCTGATTTCAGCCTGGCCAAATACTAGCGCTGCGGAGAGCTGTCTCGCAGACAATCATGTTCCAGCATAGAAATTTGTCCTGCAATGTTCCCCCCTCTTTTCCCCCATGGTGTTGCTCTGATGAATGCCTTGAGCATGGAACGACTTAAGCCAGCAAGTATTCCTCGCCGGCCACCTCTCGCTGTGCAAGAGGTATGCCGTGGACCCTTGGAACGCTGCCAAGCAAAAAGCAGAGCAGTGACCATAAAAGCGAGGAGAGAGCATGCACGAAGCACGCTAGTTCTGTCTAGTGCTTTCCGTGCAGAGAGGCGGCAAAGCTGAATGCCGTGCCAGAGCTTCACTTCTCGCTGGAGCACAGGAAGGCAAGAATGAAGAGGCAGAACACAGCCTTGGTTTCAGCAGCCTCCGGGGCTGCAAAAGTTCAGCAATAGCTCTGTCAAAGCAGAACTCGGCTGAGAATGCTCTCGCAGCTTGGGCAAGTTAGGCGCAGCTGTTGACCAGCTCTGCCCGTGGCCACAGGCTGCTTCTTCCACCTTCACTGTGGCAGAGCTTTTGCGGAACAGAGACGGCATTCTTCAAGGGCGTGTTCTCCAAGGTGCTGTGAAACAGAGCCTAGCACGCTGTCTCGCTGATCCTGGCTTTCGGCAAGCAGGCGTGCCAGACCGCCGACATTCTGCACTCTGGCAGCCTAGTTGCCAGCTTTCGGCAGCTGCTGTCCTAGCAAGGAAGCTCAGGGAGTCAAAGCCAGTGCCGGGCGGCACCTTTCTGCTTTGCCCGCCTAAGCGGCGTCACGCTCCCTCGGATACTGTGTCCTTTCCCTCTGCACTGCGTCTGCCGAGGTGCTCTCTGCCTCTCGGAGCAGAAGGGCAAAGGACAATGTTTTCCACAGCAGGGTAGAAATGGCATTGCTAGCAGGAAAGCTAGATGCCTTGGGACTGTCCCCTTAGCCCTTGCCACTCACTTCAGGCTCGTACGCTGAGCAGAACAGCCTGCTGTTCTGAAGCTTCGCTGGCTGCCGTTCGTGCCCAGACGCGATTTCCTTCCCAAGGAGGCGAAGCGCCGTCTACTTCTCGCAGCGAGCACGCTGCTCCTGGCTTTCGCTTCTGCCGCAACGAGCTCGCTACGAGCACTTTTCTTCTCAACCCTCTAGACCATTGCGTTCTGCTTTTCTTGTCTCGTGAATGGAGACGGAAAGCTTCTCGGCTACAGTCTCGCCTAGAACAACTGCGGCTACACATTAAGCTCGCCCGGAACGCCCTGCTGAAACTTGCCTTCTGGCACCCCATTCGCGGGGCAGCCGTCTTTCTTCGGCCACCTGCCAAGTGGCCCCATATCGCCGCGCTCGTTGCACTCCGCTTGTCAGATTGGCTTCCCGTGGCGCTGATTTCAGCCTGGCCAAATACTAGCGCTGCGGAGAGCTGTCTCGCAGACAATCCTGTTCCAGCATAGAAATTTGTCCTGCAATGTTCCCCCCTCTTTTCCCCCATGGTGTTGCTCTGATGAATGCCTTGAGCATGGAACGACTTAAGCCAGCAAGTATTCCTCGCCGGCCACCTCTCGCTGTGCAAGAGGTATGCCGTGGACCCTTGGAACGCTGCCAAGCAAAAAGCAGAGCAGTGACCATAAAAGCGAGGAGAGAGCATGCACGAAGCACGCTAGTTCTGTCTAGTGCTTTCCGTGCAGAGAGGCGGCAAAGCTGAATGCCGTGCCAGAGCTTCACTTCTCGCTGGAGCACAGGAAGGCAAGAATGAAGAGGCAGAACACAGCCTTGGTTTCAGCAGCCTCCGGGGCTGCAAAAGTTCAGCAATAGCTCTGTCAAAGCAGAACTCGGCTGAGAATGCTCTCGCAGCTTGGGCAAGTTAGGCGCAGCTGTTGACCAGCTCTGCCCGTGGCCACAGGCTGCTTCTTCCACCTTCACTGTGGCAGAGCTTTTGCGGAGCAGAGAGGGCATTCTTCAAGGGCGTGTTCTCCAGGGTGCTGTGAAACAGAGCCTAGCACGCTGTCTCGCTGATCCTGGCTTTCGGCAAGCAGGCGTGCCAGACCGCCGACATTCTGCACTCTGGCAGCCTAGTTGCCAGCTTTCGGCAGCTGCTGTCCTAGCAAGGAAGCTCAGGGAGTCAAAGCCAGTGCCGGGCGGCACCTTTCTGCTTTGCCCGCCTAAGCGGCGTCACGCTCCCTCGGATACTGTGTCCTTTCCCTCTGCACTGCGTCTGCCGAGGTGCTCTCTGCCTCTCGGAGCAGAAGGGCAAAGGACAATGTTTTCCACAGCAGGGTAGAAATGGCATTGCTAGCAGGAAAGCTAGATGCCTTGGGACTGTCCCCTTAGCCCTTGCCACTCACTTCAGGCTCGTACGCTGAGCAGAACAGCCTGCTGTTCTGAAGCTTCGCTGGCTGCCGTTCGTGCCCAGACGCGGTTTCCTTCCCAAGGAGGCGAAGCGCCGTCTACTTCTCGCAGCGAGCACGCTGCTCCTGGCTTTCGCTTCTGCCGCAACGAGCTCGCTACGAGCACTTTTCTTCTCAACCCTCTAGACCATTGCGTTCTGCTTTTCTTGTCTCGTGAATGGAGACGGAAAGCTTCTCGGCTACAATCTCGCCTAGAACAACTGCGGCTACACATTAAGCTCGCCCGGAACGCCCTGCTGAAACTTGCCTTCTGGCACCCCATTCGCGGGGCAGCCGTCTTTCTTCGGCCACCTGCCAAGTGGCCCCATATCGCCGCGCTCGTTGCACTCCGCTTGTCAGATTGGCTTCCCGTGGCGCTGATTTCAGCCTGGCCAAATACTAGCGCTGCGGAGAGCTGTCTCGCAGACAATCCTGTTCCAGCATAGAAATTTGTCCTGCAATGTTCCCCCCTCTTTTCCCCCATGGTGTTGCTCTGATGAATGCCTTGAGCATGGAACGACTTAAGCCAGCAAGTATTCCTCGCCGGCCACCTCTCGCTGTGCAAGAGGTATGCCGTGGACCCTTGGAACGCTGCCAAGCAAAAAGCAGAGCAGTGACCATAAAAGCGAGGAGAGAGCATGCACGAAGCACGCTAGTTCTGTCTAGTGCTTTCCGTGCAGAGAGGCGGCAAAGCTGAATGCCGTGCCAGAGCTTCACTTCTCGCTGGAGCACAGGAAGGCAAGAATGAAGAGGCAGAACACAGCCTTGGTTTCAGCAGCCTCCGGGGCTGCAAAAGTTCAGCAATAGCTCTGTCAAAGCAGAACTCGGCTGAGAATGCTCTCGCAGCTTGGGCAAGTTAGGCGCAGCTGTTGACCAGCTCTGCCCGTGGCCACAGGCTGCTTCTTCCACCTTCACTGTGGCAGAGCTTTTGCGGAACAGAGACGGCATTCTTCAAGGGCGTGTTCTCCAAGGTGCTGTGAAACAGAGCCTAGCACGCTGTCTCGCTGATCCTGGCTTTCGGCAAGCAGGCGTGCCAGACCGCCGACATTCTGCACTCTGGCAGCCTAGTTGCCAGCTTTCGGCAGCTGCTGTCCTAGCAAGGAAGCTCAGGGAGTCAAAGCCAGTGCCGGGCGGCACCTTTCTGCTTTGCCCGCCTAAGCGGCGTCACGCTCCCTCGGATACTGTGTCCTTTCCCTCTGCACTGCGTCTGCCGAGGTGCTCTCTGCCTCTCGGAGCAGAAGGGCAAAGGACAATGTTTTCCACAGCAGGGTAGAAATGGCATTGCTAGCAGGAAAGCTAGATGCCTTGGGACTGTCCCCTTAGCCCTTGCCACTCACTTCAGGCTCGTACGCTGAGCAGAACAGCCTGCTGTTCTGAAGCTTCGCTGGCTGCCGTTCGTGCCCAGACGCGATTTCCTTCCCAAGGAGGCGAAGCGCCGTCTACTTCTCGCAGCGAGCACGCTGCTCCTGGCTTTCGCTTCTGCCGCAACGAGCTCGCTACGAGCACTTTTCTTCTCAACCCTCTAGACCATTGCGTTCTGCTTTTCTTGTCTCGTGAATGGAGACGGAAAGCTTCTCGGCTACAATCTCGCCTAGAACAACTGCGGCTACACATTAAGCTCGCCCGGAACGCCCTGCTGAAACTTGCCTTCTGGCACCCCATTCGCGGGGCAGCCGTCTTTCTTCGGCCACCTGCCAAGTGGCCCCATATCGCCGCGCTCGTTGCACTCCGCTTGTCAGATTGGCTTCCCGTGGCGCTGATTTCAGCCTGGCCAAATACTAGCGCTGCGGAGAGCTGTCTCGCAGACAATCATGTTCCAGCATAGAAATTTGTCCTGCAATGTTCCCCCCTCTTTTCCCCCATGGTGTTGCTCTGATGAATGCCTTGAGCATGGAACGACTTAAGCCAGCAAGTATTCCTCGCCGGCCACCTCTCGCTGTGCAAGAGGTATGCCGTGGACCCTTGGAACGCTGCCAAGCAAAAAGCAGAGCAGTGACCATAAAAGCGAGGAGAGAGCATGCACGAAGCACGCTAGTTCTGTCTAGTGCTTTCCGTGCAGAGAGGCGGCAAAGCTGAATGCCGTGCCAGAGCTTCACTTCTCGCTGGAGCACAGGAAGGCAAGAATGAAGAGGCAGAACACAGCCTTGGTTTCAGCAGCCTCCGGGGCTGCAAAAGTTCAGCAATAGCTCTGTCAAAGCAGAACTCGGCTGAGAATGCTCTCGCAGCTTGGGCAAGTTAGGCGCAGCTGTTGACCAGCTCTGCCCGTGGCCACAGGCTGCTTCTTCCACCTTCACTGTGGCAGAGCTTTTGCGGAACAGAGACGGCATTCTTCAAGGGCGTGTTCTCCAAGGTGCTGTGAAACAGAGCCTAGCACGCTGTCTCGCTGATCCTGGCTTTCGGCAAGCAGGCGTGCCAGACCGCCGACATTCTGCACTCTGGCAGCCTAGTTGCCAGCTTTCGGCAGCTGCTGTCCTAGCAAGGAAGCTCAGGGAGTCAAAGCCAGTGCCGGGCGGCACCTTTCTGCTTTGCCCGCCTAAGCGGCGTCACGCTCCCTCGGATACTGTGTCCTTTCCCTCTGCACTGCGTCTGCCGAGGTGCTCTCTGCCTCTCGGAGCAGAAGGGCAAAGGACAATGTTTTCCACAGCAGGGTAGAAATGGCATTGCTAGCAGGAAAGCTAGATGCCTTGGGACTGTCCCCTTAGCCCTTGCCACTCACTTCAGGCTCGTACGCTGAGCAGAACAGCCTGCTGTTCTGAAGCTTCGCTGGCTGCCGTTCGTGCCCAGACGCGGTTTCCTTCCCAAGGAGGCGAAGCGCCGTCTACTTCTCGCAGCGAGCACGCTGCTCCTGGCTTTCGCTTCTGCCGCAACGAGCTCGCTACGAGCACTTTTCTTCTCAACCCTCTAGACCATTGCGTTCTGCTTTTCTTGTCTCGTGAATGGAGACGGAAAGCTTCTCGGCTACAATCTCGCCTAGAACAACTGCGGCTACACATTAAGCTCGCCCGGAACGCCCTGCTGAAACTTGCCTTCTGGCACCACATTCGCGGGGCAGCCGTCTTTCTTCGGCCACCTGCCAAGTGGCCCCATATCGCCGCGCTCGTTGCACTCCGCTTGTCAGATTGGCTTCCCGTGGCGCTGATTTCAGCCTGGCCAAATACTAGCGCTGCGGAGAGCTGTCTCGCAGACAATCCTGTTCCAGCATAGAAATTTGTCCTGCAATGTTCCCCCCTCTTTTCCCCCATGGTGTTGCTCTGATGAATGCCTTGAGCATGGAACGACTTAAGCCAGCAAGTATTCCTCGCCGGCCACCTCTCGCTGTGCAAGAGGTATGCCGTGGACCCTTGGAACGCTGCCAAGCAAAAAGCAGAGCAGTGACCATAAAAGCGAGGAGAGAGCATGCACGAAGCACGCTAGTTCTGTCTAGTGCTTTCCGTGCAGAGAGGCGGCAAAGCTGAATGCCGTGCCAGAGCTTCACTTCTCGCTGGAGCACAGGAAGGCAAGAATGAAGAGGCAGAACACAGCCTTGGTTTCAGCAGCCTCCGGGGCTGCAAAAGTTCAGCAATAGCTCTGTCAAAGCAGAACTCGGCTGAGAATGCTCTCGCAGCTTGGGCAAGTTAGGCGCAGCTGTTGACCAGCTCTGCCCGTGGCCACAGGCTGCTTCTTCCACCTTCACTGTGGCAGAGCTTTTGCGGAACAGAGACGGCATTCTTCAAGGGCGTGTTCTCCAAGGTGCTGTGAAACAGAGCCTAGCACGCTGTCTCGCTGATCCTGGCTTTCGGCAAGCAGGCGTGCCAGACCGCCTACATTCTGCACTCTGGCAGCCTAGTTGCCAGCTTTCGGCAGCTGCTGTCCTAGCAAGGAAGCTCAGGGAGTCAAAGCCAGTGCCGGGCGGCACCTTTCTGCTTTGCCCGCCTAAGCGGCGTCACGCTCCCTCGGATACTGTGTCCTTTCCCTCTGCACTGCGTCTGCCGAGGTGCTCTCTGCCTCTCGGAGCAGAAGGGCAAAGGACAATGTTTTCCACAGCAGGGTAGAAATGGCATTGCTAGCAGGAAAGCTAGATGCCTTGGGACTGTCCCCTTAGCCCTTGCCACTCACTTCAGGCTCGTACGCTGAGCAGAACAGCCTGCTGTTCTGAAGCTTCGCTGGCTGCCGTTCGTGCCCAGACGCGGTTTCCTTCCCAAGGAGGCGAAGCGCCGTCTACTTCTCGCAGCGAGCACGCTGCTCCTGGCTTTCGCTTCTGCCGCAACGAGCTCGCTACGAGCACTTTTCTTCTCAACCCTCTAGACCATTGCGTTCTGCTTTTCTTGTCTCGTGAATGGAGACGGAAAGCTTCTCGGCTACAATCTCGCCTAGAACAACTGCGGCTACACATTAAGCTCGCCCGGAACGCCCTGCTGAAACTTGCCTTCTGGCACCACATTCGCGGGGCAGCCGTCTTTCTTCGGCCACCTGCCAAGTGGCCCCATATCGCCGCGCTCGTTGCACTCCGCTTGTCAGATTGGCTTCCCGTGGCGCTGATTTCAGCCTGGCCAAATACTAGCGCTGCGGAGAGCTGTCTCGCAGACAATCCTGTTCCAGCATAGAAATTTGTCCTGCAATGTTCCCCCCTCTTTTCCCCCATGGTGTTGCTCTGATGAATGCCTGGAGCATGGAACGACTTAAGCCAGCAAGTATTCCTCGCCGGCCACCTCTCGCTGTGCAAGAGGTATGCCGTGGACCCTTGGAACGCTGCCAAGCAAAAAGCAGAGCAGTGACCATAAAAGCGAGGAGAGAGCATGCACGAAGCACGCTAGTTCTGTCTAGTGCTTTCCGTGCAGAGAGGCGGCAAAGCTGAATGCCGTGCCAGAGCTTCACTTCTCGCTGGAGCACAGGAAGGCAAGAATGAAGAGGCAGAACACAGCCTTGGTTTCAGCAGCCTCCGGGGCTGCAAAAGTTCAGCAATAGCTCTGTCAAAGCAGAACTCGGCTGAGAATGCTCTCGCAGCTTGGGCAAGTTAGGCGCAGCTGTTGACCAGCTCTGCCCGTGGCCACAGGCTGCTTCTTCCACCTTCACTGTGGCAGAGCTTTTGCGGAACAGAGACGGCATTCTTCAAGGGCGTGTTCTCCAAGGTGCTGTGAAACAGAGCCTAGCACGCTGTCTCGCTGATCCTGGCTTTCGGCAAGCAGGCGTGCCAGACCGCCGACATTCTGCACTCTGGCAGCCTAGTTGCCAGCTTTCGGCAGCTGCTGTCCTAGCAAGGAAGCTCAGGGAGTCAAAGCCAGTGCCGGGCGGCACCTTTCTGCTTTGCCCGCCTAAGCGGCGTCACGCTCCCTCGGATACTGTGTCCTTTCCCTCTGCACTGCGTCTGCCGAGGTGCTCTCTGCCTCTCGGAGCAGAAGGGCAAAGGACAATGTTTTCCACAGCAGGGTAGAAATGGCATTGCTAGCAGGAAAGCTAGATGCCTTGGGACTGTCCCCTTAGCCCTTGCCACTCACTTCAGGCTCGTACGCTGAGCAGAACAGCCTGCTGTTCTGAAGCTTCGCTGGCTGCCGTTCGTGCCCAGACGCGGTTTCCTTCCCAAGGAGGCGAAGCGCCGTCTACTTCTCGCAGCGAGCACGCTGCTCCTGGCTTTCGCTTCTGCCGCAACGAGCTCGCTACGAGCACTTTTCTTCTCAACCCTCTAGACCATTGCGTTCTGCTTTTCTTGTCTCGTGAATGGAGACGGAAAGCTTCTCGGCTACAATCTCGCCTAGAACAACTGCGGCTACACATTAAGCTCGCCCGGAACGCCCTGCTGAAACTTGCCTTCTGGCACCACATTCGCGGGGCAGCCGTCTTTCTTCGGCCACCTGCCAAGTGGCCCCATATCGCCGCGCTCGTTGCACTCCGCTTGTCAGATTGGCTTCCCGTGGCGCTGATTTCAGCCTGGCCAAATACTAGCGCTGCGGAGAGCTGTCTCGCAGACAATCCTGTTCCAGCATAGAAATTTGTCCTGCAATGTTCCCCCCTCTTTTCCCCCATGGTGTTGCTCTGATGAATGCCTGGAGCATGGAACGACTTAAGCCAGCAAGTATTCCTCGCCGGCCACCTCTCGCTGTGCAAGAGGTATGCCGTGGACCCTTGGAACGCTGCCAAGCAAAAAGCAGAGCAGTGACCATAAAAGCGAGGAGAGAGCATGCACGAAGCACGCTAGTTCTGTCTAGTGCTTTCCGTGCAGAGAGGCGGCAAAGCTGAATGCCGTGCCAGAGCTTCACTTCTCGCTGGAGCACAGGAAGGCAAGAATGAAGAGGCAGAACACAGCCTTGGTTTCAGCAGCCTCCGGGGCTGCAAAAGTTCAGCAATAGCTCTGTCAAAGCAGAACTCGGCTGAGAATGCTCTCGCAGCTTGGGCAAGTTAGGCGCAGCTGTTGACCAGCTCTGCCCGTGGCCACAGGCTGCTTCTTCCACCTTCACTGTGGCAGAGCTTTTGCGGAACAGAGACGGCATTCTTCAAGGGCGTGTTCTCCAAGGTGCTGTGAAACAGAGCCTAGCACGCTGTCTCGCTGATCCTGGCTTTCGGCAAGCAGGCGTGCCAGACCGCCGACATTCTGCACTCTGGCAGCCTAGTTGCCAGCTTTCGGCAGCTGCTGTCCTAGCAAGGAAGCTCAGGGAGTCAAAGCCAGTGCCGGGCGGCACCTTTCTGCTTTGCCCGCCTAAGCGGCGTCACGCTCCCTCGGATACTGTGTCCTTTCCCTCTGCACTGCGTCTGCCGAGGTGCTCTCTGCCTCTCGGAGCAGAAGGGCAAAGGACAATGTTTTCCACAGCAGGGTAGAAATGGCATTGCTAGCAGGAAAGCTAGATGCCTTGGGACTGTCCCCTTAGCCCTTGCCACTCACTTCAGGCTCGTACGCTGAGCAGAACAGCCTGCTGTTCTGAAGCTTCGCTGGCTGCCGTTCGTGCCCAGACGCGGTTTCCTTCCCAAGGAGGCGAAGCGCCGTCTACTTCTCGCAGCGAGCACGCTGCTCCTGGCTTTCGCTTCTGCCGCAACGAGCTCGCTACGAGCACTTTTCTTCTCAACCCTCTAGACCATTGCGTTCTGCTTTTCTTGTCTCGTGAATGGAGACGGAAAGCTTCTCGGCTACAATCTCGCCTAGAACAACTGCGGCTACACATTAAGCTCGCCCGGAACGCCCTGCTGAAACTTGCCTTCTGGCACCACATTCGCGGGGCAGCCGTCTTTCTTCGGCCACCTGCCAAGTGGCCCCATATCGCCGCGCTCGTTGCACTCCGCTTGTCAGATTGGCTTCCCGTGGCGCTGATTTCAGCCTGGCCAAATACTAGCGCTGCGGAGAGCTGTCTCGCAGACAATCCTGTTCCAGCATAGAAATTTGTCCTGCAATGTTCCCCCCTCTTTTCCCCCATGGTGTTGCTCTGATGAATGCCTGGAGCATGGAACGACTTAAGCCAGCAAGTATTCCTCGCCGGCCACCTCTCGCTGTGCAAGAGGTATGCCGTGGACCCTTGGAACGCTGCCAAGCAAAAAGCAGAGCAGTGACCATAAAAGCGAGGAGAGAGCATGCACGAAGCACGCTAGTTCTGTCTAGTGCTTTCCGTGCAGAGAGGCGGCAAAGCTGAATGCCGTGCCAGAGCTTCACTTCTCGCTGGAGCACAGGAAGGCAAGAATGAAGAGGCAGAACACAGCCTTGGTTTCAGCAGCCTCCGGGGCTGCAAAAGTTCAGCAATAGCTCTGTCAAAGCAGAACTCGGCTGAGAATGCTCTCGCAGCTTGGGCAAGTTAGGCGCAGCTGTTGACCAGCTCTGCCCGTGGCCACAGGCTGCTTCTTCCACCTTCACTGTGGCAGAGCTTTTGCGGAACAGAGACGGCATTCTTCAAGGGCGTGTTCTCCAGGGTGCTGTGAAACAGAGCCTAGCACGCTGTCTCGCTGATCCTGGCTTTCGGCAAGCAGGCGTGCCAGACCGCCGACATTCTGCACTCTGGCAGCCTAGTTGCCAGCTTTCGGCAGCTGCTGTCCTAGCAAGGAAGCTCAGGGAGTCAAAGCCAGTGCCGGGCGGCACCTTTCTGCTTTGCCCGCCTAAGCGGCGTCACGCTCCCTCGGATACTGTGTCCTTTCCCTCTGCACTGCGTCTGCCGAGGTGCTCTCTGCCTCTCGGAGCAGAAGGGCAAAGGACAATGTTTTCCACAGCAGGGTAGAAATGGCATTGCTAGCAGGAAAGCTAGATGCCTTGGGACTGTCCCCTTAGCCCTTGCCACTCACTTCAGGCTCGTACGCTGAGCAGAACAGCCTGCTGTTCTGAAGCTTCGCTGGCTGCCGTTCGTGCCCAGACGCGATTTCCTTCCCAAGGAGGCGAAGCGCCGTCTACTTCTCGCAGCGAGCACGCTGCTCCTGGCTTTCGCTTCTGCCGCAACGAGCTCGCTACGAGCACTTTTCTTCTCAACCCTCTAGACCATTGCGTTCTGCTTTTCTTGTCTCGTGAATGGAGACGGAAAGCTTCTCGGCTACAATCTCGCCTAGAACAACTGCGGCTACACATTAAGCTCGCCCGGAACGCCCTGCTGAAACTTGCCTTCTGGCACCCCATTCGCGGGGCAGCCGTCTTTCTTCGGCCACCTGCCAAGTGGCCCCATATCGCCGCGCTCGTTGCACTCCGCTTGTCAGATTGGCTTCCCGTGGCGCTGATTTCAGCCTGGCCAAATACTAGCGCTGCGGAGAGCTGTCTCGCAGACAATCCTGTTCCAGCATAGAAATTTGTCCTGCAATGTTCCCCCCTCTTTTCCCCCATGGTGTTGCTCTGATGAATGCCTTGAGCATGGAACGACTTAAGCCAGCAAGTATTCCTCGCCGGCCACCTCTCGCTGTGCAAGAGGTATGCCGTGGACCCTTGGAACGCTGCCAAGCAAAAAGCAGAGCAGTGACCATAAAAGCGAGGAGAGAGCATGCACGAAGCACGCTAGTTCTGTCTAGTGCTTTCCGTGCAGAGAGGCGGCAAAGCTGAATGCCGTGCCAGAGCTTCACTTCTCGCTGGAGCACAGGAAGGCAAGAATGAAGAGGCAGAACACAGCCTTGGTTTCAGCAGCCTCCGGGGCTGCAAAAGTTCAGCAATAGCTCTGTCAAAGCAGAACTCGGCTGAGAATGCTCTCGCAGCTTGGGCAAGTTAGGCGCAGCTGTTGACCAGCTCTGCCCGTGGCCACAGGCTGCTTCTTCCACCTTCACTGTGGCAGAGCTTTTGCGGAACAGAGACGGCATTCTTCAAGGGCGTGTTCTCCAAGGTGCTGTGAAACAGAGCCTAGCACGCTGTCTCGCTGATCCTGGCTTTCGGCAAGCAGGCGTGCCAGACCGCCGACATTCTGCACTCTGGCAGCCTAGTTGCCAGCTTTCGGCAGCTGCTGTCCTAGCAAGGAAGCTCAGGGAGTCAAAGCCAGTGCCGGGCGGCACCTTTCTGCTTTGCCCGCCTAAGCGGCGTCACGCTCCCTCGGATACTGTGTCCTTTCCCTCTGCACTGCGTCTGCCGAGGTGCTCTCTGCCTCTCGGAGCAGAAGGGCAAAGGACAATGTTTTCCACAGCAGGGTAGAAATGGCATTGCTAGCAGGAAAGCTAGATGCCTTGGGACTGTCCCCTTAGCCCTTGCCACTCACTTCAGGCTCGTACGCTGAGCAGAACAGCCTGCTGTTCTGAAGCTTCGCTGGCTGCCGTTCGTGCCCAGACGCCATTTCCTTCCCAAGGAGGCGAAGCGCCGTCTACTTCTCGCAGCGAGCACGCTGCTCCTGGCTTTCGCTTCTGCCGCAACGAGCTCGCTACGAGCACTTTTCTTCTCAACCCTCTAGACCATTGCGTTCTGCTTTTCTTGTCTCGTGAATGGAGACGGAAAGCTTCTCGGCTACAATCTCGCCTAGAACAACTGCGGCTACACATTAAGCTCGCCCGGAACGCCCTGCTGAAACTTGCCTTCTGGCACCACATTCGCGGGGCAGCCGTCTTTCTTCGGCCACCTGCCAAGTGGCCCCATATCGCCGCGCTCGTTGCACTCCGCTTGTCAGATTGGCTTCCCGTGGCGCTGATTTCAGCCTGGCCAAATACTAGCGCTGCGGAGAGCTGTCTCGCAGACAATCATGTTCCAGCATAGAAATTTGTCCTGCAATGTTCCCCCCTCTTTTCCCCCATGGTGTTGCTCTGATGAATGCCTTGAGCATGGAACGACTTAAGCCAGCAAGTATTCCTCGCCGGCCACCTCTCGCTGTGCAAGAGGTATGCCGTGGACCCTTGGAACGCTGCCAAGCAAAAAGCAGAGCAGTGACCATAAAAGCGAGGAGAGAGCATGCACGAAGCACGCTAGTTCTGTCTAGTGCTTTCCGTGCAGAGAGGCGGCAAAGCTGAATGCCGTGCCAGAGCTTCACTTCTCGCTGGAGCACAGGAAGGCAAGAATGAAGAGGCAGAACACAGCCTTGGTTTCAGCAGCCTCCGGGGCTGCAAAAGTTCAGCAATAGCTCTGTCAAAGCAGAACTCGGCTGAGAATGCTCTCGCAGCTTGGGCAAGTTAGGCGCAGCTGTTGACCAGCTCTGCCCGTGGCCACAGGCTGCTTCTTCCACCTTCACTGTGGCAGAGCTTTTGCGGAGCAGAGAGGGCATTCTTCAAGGGCGTGTTCTCCAGGGTGCTGTGAAACAGAGCCTAGCACGCTGTCTCGCTGATCCTGGCTTTCGGCAAGCAGGCGTGCCAGACCGCCGACATTCTGCACTCTGGCAGCCTAGTTGCCAGCTTTCGGCAGCTGCTGTCCTAGCAAGGAAGCTCAGGGAGTCAAAGCCAGTGCCGGGCGGCACCTTTCTGCTTTGCCCGCCTAAGCGGCGTCACGCTCCCTCGGATACTGCGTCCTTTCCCTCTGCACTGCGTCTGCCGAGGTGCTCTCTGCCTCTCGGAGCAGAAGGGCAAAGGACAATGTTTTCCACAGCAGGGTAGAAATGGCATTGCTAGCAGGAAAGCTAGATGCCTTGGGACTGTCCCCTTAGCCCTTGCCACTCACTTCAGGCTCGTACGCTGAGCAGAACAGCCTGCTGTTCTGAAGCTTCGCTGGCTGCCGTTCGTGCCCAGACGCGGTTTCCTTCCCAAGGAGGCGAAGCGCCGTCTACTTCTCGCAGCGAGCACGCTGCTCCTGGCTTTCGCTTCTGCCGCAACGAGCTCGCTACGAGCACTTTTCTTCTCAACCCTCTAGACCATTGCGTTCTGCTTTTCTTGTCTCGTGAATGGAGACGGAAAGCTTCTCGGCTACAATCTCGCCTAGAACAACTGCGGCTACACATTAAGCTCGCCCGGAACGCCCTGCTGAAACTTGCCTTCTGGCACCCCATTCGCGGGGCAGCCGTCTTTCTTCGGCCACCTGCCAAGTGGCCCCATATCGCCGCGCTCGTTGCACTCCGCTTGTCAGATTGGCTTCCCGTGGCGCTGATTTCAGCCTGGCCAAATACTAGCGCTGCGGAGAGCTGTCTCGCAGACAATCCTGTTCCAGCATAGAAATTTGTCCTGCAATGTTCCCCCCTCTTTTCCCCCATGGTGTTGCTCTGATGAATGCCTTGAGCATGGAACGACTTAAGCCAGCAAGTATTCCTCGCCGGCCACCTCTCGCTGTGCAAGAGGTATGCCGTGGACCCTTGGAACGCTGCCAAGCAAAAAGCAGAGCAGTGACCATAAAAGCGAGGAGAGAGCATGCACGAAGCACGCTAGTTCTGTCTAGTGCTTTCCGTGCAGAGAGGCGGCAAAGCTGAATGCCGTGCCAGAGCTTCACTTCTCGCTGGAGCACAGGAAGGCAAGAATGAAGAGGCAGAACACAGCCTTGGTTTCAGCAGCCTCCGGGGCTGCAAAAGTTCAGCAATAGCTCTGTCAAAGCAGAACTCGGCTGAGAATGCTCTCGCAGCTTGGGCAAGTTAGGCGCAGCTGTTGACCAGCTCTGCCCGTGGCCACAGGCTGCTTCTTCCACCTTCACTGTGGCAGAGCTTTTGCGGAACAGAGACGGCATTCTTCAAGGGCGTGTTCTCCAAGGTGCTGTGAAACAGAGCCTAGCACGCTGTCTCGCTGATCCTGGCTTTCGGCAAGCAGGCGTGCCAGACCGCCGACATTCTGCACTCTGGCAGCCTAGTTGCCAGCTTTCGGCAGCTGCTGTCCTAGCAAGGAAGCTCAGGGAGTCAAAGCCAGTGCCGGGCGGCACCTTTCTGCTTTGCCCGCCTAAGCGGCGTCACGCTCCCTCGGATACTGTGTCCTTTCCCTCTGCACTGCGTCTGCCGAGGTGCTCTCTGCCTCTCGGAGCAGAAGGGCAAAGGACAATGTTTTCCACAGCAGGGTAGAAATGGCATTGCTAGCAGGAAAGCTAGATGCCTTGGGACTGTCCCCTTAGCCCTTGCCACTCACTTCAGGCTCGTACGCTGAGCAGAACAGCCTGCTGTTCTGAAGCTTCGCTGGCTGCCGTTCGTGCCCAGACGCGATTTCCTTCCCAAGGAGGCGAAGCGCCGTCTACTTCTCGCAGCGAGCACGCTGCTCCTGGCTTTCGCTTCTGCCGCAACGAGCTCGCTACGAGCACTTTTCTTCTCAACCCTCTAGACCATTGCGTTCTGCTTTTCTTGTCTCGTGAATGGAGACGGAAAGCTTCTCGGCTACAATCTCGCCTAGAACAACTGCGGCTACACATTAAGCTCGCCCGGAACGCCCTGCTGAAACTTGCCTTCTGGCACCCCATTCGCGGGGCAGCCGTCTTTCTTCGGCCACCTGCCAAGTGGCCCCATATCGCCGCGCTCGTTGCACTCCGCTTGTCAGATTGGCTTCCCGTGGCGCTGATTTCAGCCTGGCCAAATACTAGCGCTGCGGAGAGCTGTCTCGCAGACAATCATGTTCCAGCATAGAAATTTGTCCTGCAATGTTCCCCCCTCTTTTCCCCCATGGTGTTGCTCTGATGAATGCCTTGAGCATGGAACGACTTAAGCCAGCAAGTATTCCTCGCCGGCCACCTCTCGCTGTGCAAGAGGTATGCCGTGGACCCTTGGAACGCTGCCAAGCAAAAAGCAGAGCAGTGACCATAAAAGCGAGGAGAGAGCATGCACGAAGCACGCTAGTTCTGTCTAGTGCTTTCCGTGCAGAGAGGCGGCAAAGCTGAATGCCGTGCCAGAGCTTCACTTCTCGCTGGAGCACAGGAAGGCAAGAATGAAGAGGCAGAACACAGCCTTGGTTTCAGCAGCCTCCGGGGCTGCAAAAGTTCAGCAATAGCTCTGTCAAAGCAGAACTCGGCTGAGAATGCTCTCGCAGCTTGGGCAAGTTAGGCGCAGCTGTTGACCAGCTCTGCCCGTGGCCACAGGCTGCTTCTTCCACCTTCACTGTGGCAGAGCTTTTGCGGAGCAGAGAGGGCATTCTTCAAGGGCGTGTTCTCCAGGGTGCTGTGAAACAGAGCCTAGCACGCTGTCTCGCTGATCCTGGCTTTCGGCAAGCAGGCGTGCCAGACCGCCGACATTCTGCACTCTGGCAGCCTAGTTGCCAGCTTTCGGCAGCTGCTGTCCTAGCAAGGAAGCTCAGGGAGTCAAAGCCAGTGCCGGGCGGCACCTTTCTGCTTTGCCCGCCTAAGCGGCGTCACGCTCCCTCGGATACTGTGTCCTTTCCCTCTGCACTGCGTCTGCCGAGGTGCTCTCTGCCTCTCGGAGCAGAAGGGCAAAGGACAATGTTTTCCACAGCAGGGTAGAAATGGCATTGCTAGCAGGAAAGCTAGATGCCTTGGGACTGTCCCCTTAGCCCTTGCCACTCACTTCAGGCTCGTACGCTGAGCAGAACAGCCTGCTGTTCTGAAGCTTCGCTGGCTGCCGTTCGTGCCCAGACGCGATTTCCTTCCCAAGGAGGCGAAGCGCCGTCTACTTCTCGCAGCGAGCACGCTGCTCCTGGCTTTCGCTTCTGCCGCAACGAGCTCGCTACGAGCACTTTTCTTCTCAACCCTCTAGACCATTGCGTTCTGCTTTTCTTGTCTCGTGAATGGAGACGGAAAGCTTCTCGGCTACAATCTCGCCTAGAACAACTGCGGCTACACATTAAGCTCGCCCGGAACGCCCTGCTGAAACTTGCCTTCTGGCACCCCATTCGCGGGGCAGCCGTCTTTCTTCGGCCACCTGCCAAGTGGCCCCATATCGCCGCGCTCGTTGCACTCCGCTTGTCAGATTGGCTTCCCGTGGCGCTGATTTCAGCCTGGCCAAATACTAGCGCTGCGGAGAGCTGTCTCGCAGACAATCCTGTTCCAGCATAGAAATTTGTCCTGCAATGTTCCCCCCTCTTTTCCCCCATGGTGTTGCTCTGATGAATGCCTTGAGCATGGAACGACTTAAGCCAGCAAGTATTCCTCGCCGGCCACCTCTCGCTGTGCAAGAGGTATGCCGTGGACCCTTGGAACGCTGCCAAGCAAAAAGCAGAGCAGTGACCATAAAAGCGAGGAGAGAGCATGCACGAAGCACGCTAGTTCTGTCTAGTGCTTTCCGTGCAGAGAGGCGGCAAAGCTGAATGCCGTGCCAGAGCTTCACTTCTCGCTGGAGCACAGGAAGGCAAGAATGAAGAGGCAGAACACAGCCTTGGTTTCAGCAGCCTCCGGGGCTGCAAAAGTTCAGCAATAGCTCTGTCAAAGCAGAACTCGGCTGAGAATGCTCTCGCAGCTTGGGCAAGTTAGGCGCAGCTGTTGACCAGCTCTGCCCGTGGCCACAGGCTGCTTCTTCCACCTTCACTGTGGCAGAGCTTTTGCGGAACAGAGACGGCATTCTTCAAGGGCGTGTTCTCCAAGGTGCTGTGAAACAGAGCCTAGCACGCTGTCTCGCTGATCCTGGCTTTCGGCAAGCAGGCGTGCCAGACCGCCGACATTCTGCACTCTGGCAGCCTAGTTGCCAGCTTTCGGCAGCTGCTGTCCTAGCAAGGAAGCTCAGGGAGTCAAAGCCAGTGCCGGGCGGCACCTTTCTGCTTTGCCCGCCTAAGCGGCGTCACGCTCCCTCGGATACTGTGTCCTTTCCCTCTGCACTGCGTCTGCCGAGGTGCTCTCTGCCTCTCGGAGCAGAAGGGCAAAGGACAATGTTTTCCACAGCAGGGTAGAAATGGCATTGCTAGCAGGAAAGCTAGATGCCTTGGGACTGTCCCCTTAGCCCTTGCCACTCACTTCAGGCTCGTACGCTGAGCAGAACAGCCTGCTGTTCTGAAGCTTCGCTGGCTGCCGTTCGTGCCCAGACGCGATTTCCTTCCCAAGGAGGCGAAGCGCCGTCTACTTCTCGCAGCGAGCACGCTGCTCCTGGCTTTCGCTTCTGCCGCAACGAGCTCGCTACGAGCACTTTTCTTCTCAACCCTCTAGACCATTGCGTTCTGCTTTTCTTGTCTCGTGAATGGAGACGGAAAGCTTCTCGGCTACAATCTCGCCTAGAACAACTGCGGCTACACATTAAGCTCGCCCGGAACGCCCTGCTGAAACTTGCCTTCTGGCACCACATTCGCGGGGCAGCCGTCTTTCTTCGGCCACCTGCCAAGTGGCCCCATATCGCCGCGCTCGTTGCACTCCGCTTGTCAGATTGGCTTCCCGTGGCGCTGATTTCAGCCTGGCCAAATACTAGCGCTGCGGAGAGCTGTCTCGCAGACAATCCTGTTCCAGCATAGAAATTTGTCCTGCAATGTTCCCCCCTCTTTTCCCCCATGGTGTTGCTCTGATGAATGCCTTGAGCATGGAACGACTTAAGCCAGCAAGTATTCCTCGCCGGCCACCTCTCGCTGTGCAAGAGGTATGCCGTGGACCCTTGGAACGCTGCCAAGCAAAAAGCAGAGCAGTGACCATAAAAGCGAGGAGAGAGCATGCACGAAGCACGCTAGTTCTGTCTAGTGCTTTCCGTGCAGAGAGGCGGCAAAGCTGAATGCCGTGCCAGAGCTTCACTTCTCGCTGGAGCACAGGAAGGCAAGAATGAAGAGGCAGAACACAGCCTTGGTTTCAGCAGCCTCCGGGGCTGCAAAAGTTCAGCAATAGCTCTGTCAAAGCAGAACTCGGCTGAGAATGCTCTCGCAGCTTGGGCAAGTTAGGCGCAGCTGTTGACCAGCTCTGCCCGTGGCCACAGGCTGCTTCTTCCACCTTCACTGTGGCAGAGCTTTTGGGGAGCAGAGAGGGCATTCTTCAAGGGCGTGTTCTCCAGGGTGCTGTGAAACAGAGCCTAGCACGCTGTCTCGCTGATCCTGGCTTTCGGCAAGCAGGCGTGCCAGACCGCCGACATTCTGCACTCTGGCAGCCTAGTTGCCAGCTTTCGGCAGCTGCTGTCCTAGCAAGGAAGCTCAGGGAGTCAAAGCCAGTGCCGGGCGGCACCTTTCTGCTTTGCCCGCCTAAGCGGCGTCACGCTCCCTCGGATACTGCGTCCTTTCCCTCTGCACTGCGTCTGCCGAGGTGCTCTCTGCCTCTCGGAGCAGAAGGGCAAAGGACAATGTTTTCCACAGCAGGGTAGAAATGGCATTGCTAGCAGGAAAGCTAGATGCCTTGGGACTGTCCCCTTAGCCCTTGCCACTCACTTCAGGCTCGTACGCTGAGCAGAACAGCCTGCTGTTCTGAAGCTTCGCTGGCTGCCGTTCGTGCCCAGACGCGGTTTCCTTCCCAAGGAGGCGAAGCGCCGTCTACTTCTCGCAGCGAGCACGCTGCTCCTGGCTTTCGCTTCTGCCGCAACGAGCTCGCTACGAGCACTTTTCTTCTCAACCCTCTAGACCATTGCGTTCTGCTTTTCTTGTCTCGTGAATGGAGACGGAAAGCTTCTCGGCTACAATCTCGCCTAGAACAACTGCGGCTACACATTAAGCTCGCCCGGAACGCCCTGCTGAAACTTGCCTTCTGGCACCCCATTCGCGGGGCAGCCGTCTTTCTTCGGCCACCTGCCAAGTGGCCCCATATCGCCGCGCTCGTTGCACTCCGCTTGTCAGATTGGCTTCCCGTGGCGCTGATTTCAGCCTGGCCAAATACTAGCGCTGCGGAGAGCTGTCTCGCAGACAATCCTGTTCCAGCATAGAAATTTGTCCTGCAATGTTCCCCCCTCTTTTCCCCCATGGTGTTGCTCTGATGAATGCCTTGAGCATGGAACGACTTAAGCCAGCAAGTATTCCTCGCCGGCCACCTCTCGCTGTGCAAGAGGTATGCCGTGGACCCTTGGAACGCTGCCAAGCAAAAAGCAGAGCAGTGACCATAAAAGCGAGGAGAGAGCATGCACGAAGCACGCTAGTTCTGTCTAGTGCTTTCCGTGCAGAGAGGCGGCAAAGCTGAATGCCGTGCCAGAGCTTCACTTCTCGCTGGAGCACAGGAAGGCAAGAATGAAGAGGCAGAACACAGCCTTGGTTTCAGCAGCCTCCGGGGCTGCAAAAGTTCAGCAATAGCTCTGTCAAAGCAGAACTCGGCTGAGAATGCTCTCGCAGCTTGGGCAAGTTAGGCGCAGCTGTTGACCAGCTCTGCCCGTGGCCACAGGCTGCTTCTTCCACCTTCACTGTGGCAGAGCTTTTGCGGAACAGAGACGGCATTCTTCAAGGGCGTGTTCTCCAAGGTGCTGTGAAACAGAGCCTAGCACGCTGTCTCGCTGATCCTGGCTTTCGGCAAGCAGGCGTGCCAGACCGCCGACATTCTGCACTCTGGCAGCCTAGTTGCCAGCTTTCGGCAGCTGCTGTCCTAGCAAGGAAGCTCAGGGAGTCAAAGCCAGTGCCGGGCGGCACCTTTCTGCTTTGCCCGCCTAAGCGGCGTCACGCTCCCTCGGATACTGTGTCCTTTCCCTCTGCACTGCGTCTGCCGAGGTGCTCTCTGCCTCTCGGAGCAGAAGGGCAAAGGACAATGTTTTCCACAGCAGGGTAGAAATGGCATTGCTAGCAGGAAAGCTAGATGCCTTGGGACTGTCCCCTTAGCCCTTGCCACTCACTTCAGGCTCGTACGCTGAGCAGAACAGCCTGCTGTTCTGAAGCTTCGCTGGCTGCCGTTCGTGCCCAGACGCGATTTCCTTCCCAAGGAGGCGAAGCGCCGTCTACTTCTCGCAGCGAGCACGCTGCTCCTGGCTTTCGCTTCTGCCGCAACGAGCTCGCTACGAGCACTTTTCTTCTCAACCCTCTAGACCATTGCGTTCTGCTTTTCTTGTCTCGTGAATGGAGACGGAAAGCTTCTCGGCTACAATCTCGCCTAGAACAACTGCGGCTACACATTAAGCTCGCCCGGAACGCCCTGCTGAAACTTGCCTTCTGGCACCACATTCGCGGGGCAGCCGTCTTTCTTCGGCCACCTGCCAAGTGGCCCCATATCGCCGCGCTCGTTGCACTCCGCTTGTCAGATTGGCTTCCCGTGGCGCTGATTTCAGCCTGGCCAAATACTAGCGCTGCGGAGAGCTGTCTCGCAGACAATCCTGTTCCAGCATAGAAATTTGTCCTGCAATGTTCCCCCCTCTTTTCCCCCATGGTGTTGCTCTGATGAATGCCTTGAGCATGGAACGACTTAAGCCAGCAAGTATTCCTCGCCGGCCACCTCTCGCTGTGCAAGAGGTATGCCGTGGACCCTTGGAACGCTGCCAAGCAAAAAGCAGAGCAGTGACCATAAAAGCGAGGAGAGAGCATGCACGAAGCACGCTAGTTCTGTCTAGTGCTTTCCGTGCAGAGAGGCGGCAAAGCTGAATGCCGTGCCAGAGCTTCACTTCTCGCTGGAGCACAGGAAGGCAAGAATGAAGAGGCAGAACACAGCCTTGGTTTCAGCAGCCTCCGGGGCTGCAAAAGTTCAGCAATAGCTCTGTCAAAGCAGAACTCGGCTGAGAATGCTCTCGCAGCTTGGGCAAGTTAGGCGCAGCTGTTGACCAGCTCTGCCCGTGGCCACAGGCTGCTTCTTCCACCTTCACTGTGGCAGAGCTTTTGCGGAACAGAGACGGCATTCTTCAAGGGCGTGTTCTCCAAGGTGCTGTGAAACAGAGCCTAGCACGCTGTCTCGCTGATCCTGGCTTTCGGCAAGCAGGCGTGCCAGACCGCCGACATTCTGCACTCTGGCAGCCTAGTTGCCAGCTTTCGGCAGCTGCTGTCCTAGCAAGGAAGCTCAGGGAGTCAAAGCCAGTGCCGGGCGGCACCTTTCTGCTTTGCCCGCCTAAGCGGCGTCACGCTCCCTCGGATACTGTGTCCTTTCCCTCTGCACTGCGTCTGCCGAGGTGCTCTCTGCCTCTCGGAGCAGAAGGGCAAAGGACAATGTTTTCCACAGCAGGGTAGAAATGGCATTGCTAGCAGGAAAGCTAGATGCCTTGGGACTGTCCCCTTAGCCCTTGCCACTCACTTCAGGCTCGTACGCTGAGCAGAACAGCCTGCTGTTCTGAAGCTTCGCTGGCTGCCGTTCGTGCCCAGACGCGATTTCCTTCCCAAGGAGGCGAAGCGCCGTCTACTTCTCGCAGCGAGCACGCTGCTCCTGGCTTTCGCTTCTGCCGCAACGAGCTCGCTACGAGCACTTTTCTTCTCAACCCTCTAGACCATTGCGTTCTGCTTTTCTTGTCTCGTGAATGGAGACGGAAAGCTTCTCGGCTACAATCTCGCCTAGAACAACTGCGGCTACACATTAAGCTCGCCCGGAACGCCCTGCTGAAACTTGCCTTCTGGCACCACATTCGCGGGGCAGCCGTCTTTCTTCGGCCACCTGCCAAGTGGCCCCATATCGCCGCGCTCGTTGCACTCCGCTTGTCAGATTGGCTTCCCGTGGCGCTGATTTCAGCCTGGCCAAATACTAGCGCTGCGGAGAGCTGTCTCGCAGACAATCCTGTTCCAGCATAGAAATTTGTCCTGCAATGTTCCCCCCTCTTTTCCCCCATGGTGTTGCTCTGATGAATGCCTTGAGCATGGAACGACTTAAGCCAGCAAGTATTCCTCGCCGGCCACCTCTCGCTGTGCAAGAGGTATGCCGTGGACCCTTGGAACGCTGCCAAGCAAAAAGCAGAGCAGTGACCATAAAAGCGAGGAGAGAGCATGCACGAAGCACGCTAGTTCTGTCTAGTGCTTTCCGTGCAGAGAGGCGGCAAAGCTGAATGCCGTGCCAGAGCTTCACTTCTCGCTGGAGCACAGGAAGGCAAGAATGAAGAGGCAGAACACAGCCTTGGTTTCAGCAGCCTCCGGGGCTGCAAAAGTTCAGCAATAGCTCTGTCAAAGCAGAACTCGGCTGAGAATGCTCTCGCAGCTTGGGCAAGTTAGGCGCAGCTGTTGACCAGCTCTGCCCGTGGCCACAGGCTGCTTCTTCCACCTTCACTGTGGCAGAGCTTTTGCGGAGCAGAGAGGGCATTCTTCAAGGGCGTGTTCTCCAGGGTGCTGTGAAACAGAGCCTAGCACGCTGTCTCGCTGATCCTGGCTTTCGGCAAGCAGGCGTGCCAGACCGCCGACATTCTGCACTCTGGCAGCCTAGTTGCCAGCTTTCGGCAGCTGCTGTCCTAGCAAGGAAGCTCAGGGAGTCAAAGCCAGTGCCGGGCGGCACCTTTCTGCTTTGCCCGCCTAAGCGGCGTCACGCTCCCTCGGATACTGTGTCCTTTCCCTCTGCACTGCGTCTGCCGAGGTGCTCTCTGCCTCTCGGAGCAGAAGGGCAAAGGACAATGTTTTCCACAGCAGGGTAGAAATGGCATTGCTAGCAGGAAAGCTAGATGCCTTGGGACTGTCCCCTTAGCCCTTGCCACTCACTTCAGGCTCGTACGCTGAGCAGAACAGCCTGCTGTTCTGAAGCTTCGCTGGCTGCCGTTCGTGCCCAGACGCGATTTCCTTCCCAAGGAGGCGAAGCGCCGTCTACTTCTCGCAGCGAGCACGCTGCTCCTGGCTTTCGCTTCTGCCGCAACGAGCTCGCTACGAGCACTTTTCTTCTCAACCCTCTAGACCATTGCGTTCTGCTTTTCTTGTCTCGTGAATGGAGACGGAAAGCTTCTCGGCTACAATCTCGCCTAGAACAACTGCGGCTACACATTAAGCTCGCCCGGAACGCCCTGCTGAAACTTGCCTTCTGGCACCCCATTCGCGGGGCAGCCGTCTTTCTTCGGCCACCTGCCAAGTGGCCCCATATCGCCGCGCTCGTTGCACTCCGCTTGTCAGATTGGCTTCCCGTGGCGCTGATTTCAGCCTGGCCAAATACTAGCGCTGCGGAGAGCTGTCTCGCAGACAATCCTGTTCCAGCATAGAAATTTGTCCTGCAATGTTCCCCCCTCTTTTCCCCCATGGTGTTGCTCTGATGAATGCCTTGAGCATGGAACGACTTAAGCCAGCAAGTATTCCTCGCCGGCCACCTCTCGCTGTGCAAGAGGTATGCCGTGGACCCTTGGAACGCTGCCAAGCAAAAAGCAGAGCAGTGACCATAAAAGCGAGGAGAGAGCATGCACGAAGCACGCTAGTTCTGTCTAGTGCTTTCCGTGCAGAGAGGCGGCAAAGCTGAATGCCGTGCCAGAGCTTCACTTCTCGCTGGAGCACAGGAAGGCAAGAATGAAGAGGCAGAACACAGCCTTGGTTTCAGCAGCCTCCGGGGCTGCAAAAGTTCAGCAATAGCTCTGTCAAAGCAGAACTCGGCTGAGAATGCTCTCGCAGCTTGGGCAAGTTAGGCGCAGCTGTTGACCAGCTCTGCCCGTGGCCACAGGCTGCTTCTTCCACCTTCACTGTGGCAGAGCTTTTGCGGAACAGAGACGGCATTCTTCAAGGGCGTGTTCTCCAAGGTGCTGTGAAACAGAGCCTAGCACGCTGTCTCGCTGATCCTGGCTTTCGGCAAGCAGGCGTGCCAGACCGCCGACATTCTGCACTCTGGCAGCCTAGTTGCCAGCTTTCGGCAGCTGCTGTCCTAGCAAGGAAGCTCAGGGAGTCAAAGCCAGTGCCGGGCGGCACCTTTCTGCTTTGCCCGCCTAAGCGGCGTCACGCTCCCTCGGATACTGTGTCCTTTCCCTCTGCACTGCGTCTGCCGAGGTGCTCTCTGCCTCTCGGAGCAGAAGGGCAAAGGACAATGTTTTCCACAGCAGGGTAGAAATGGCATTGCTAGCAGGAAAGCTAGATGCCTTGGGACTGTCCCCTTAGCCCTTGCCACTCACTTCAGGCTCGTACGCTGAGCAGAACAGCCTGCTGTTCTGAAGCTTCGCTGGCTGCCGTTCGTGCCCAGACGCGATTTCCTTCCCAAGGAGGCGAAGCGCCGTCTACTTCTCGCAGCGAGCACGCTGCTCCTGGCTTTCGCTTCTGCCGCAACGAGCTCGCTACGAGCACTTTTCTTCTCAACCCTCTAGACCATTGCGTTCTGCTTTTCTTGTCTCGTGAATGGAGACGGAAAGCTTCTCGGCTACAATCTCGCCTAGAACAACTGCGGCTACACATTAAGCTCGCCCGGAACGCCCTGCTGAAACTTGCCTTCTGGCACCACATTCGCGGGGCAGCCGTCTTTCTTCGGCCACCTGCCAAGTGGCCCCATATCGCCGCGCTCGTTGCACTCCGCTTGTCAGATTGGCTTCCCGTGGCGCTGATTTCAGCCTGGCCAAATACTAGCGCTGCGGAGAGCTGTCTCGCAGACAATCCTGTTCCAGCATAGAAATTTGTCCTGCAATGTTCCCCCCTCTTTTCCCCCATGGTGTTGCTCTGATGAATGCCTTGAGCATGGAACGACTTAAGCCAGCAAGTATTCCTCGCCGGCCACCTCTCGCTGTGCAAGAGGTATGCCGTGGACCCTTGGAACGCTGCCAAGCAAAAAGCAGAGCAGTGACCATAAAAGCGAGGAGAGAGCATGCACGAAGCACGCTAGTTCTGTCTAGTGCTTTCCGTGCAGAGAGGCGGCAAAGCTGAATGCCGTGCCAGAGCTTCACTTCTCGCTGGAGCACAGGAAGGCAAGAATGAAGAGGCAGAACACAGCCTTGGTTTCAGCAGCCTCCGGGGCTGCAAAAGTTCAGCAATAGCTCTGTCAAAGCAGAACTCGGCTGAGAATGCTCTCGCAGCTTGGGCAAGTTAGGCGCAGCTGTTGACCAGCTCTGCCCGTGGCCACAGGCTGCTTCTTCCACCTTCACTGTGGCAGAGCTTTTGCGGAGCAGAGAGGGCATTCTTCAAGGGCGTGTTCTCCAGGGTGCTGTGAAACAGAGCCTAGCACGCTGTCTCGCTGATCCTGGCTTTCGGCAAGCAGGCGTGCCAGACCGCCGACATTCTGCACTCTGGCAGCCTAGTTGCCAGCTTTCGGCAGCTGCTGTCCTAGCAAGGAAGCTCAGGGAGTCAAAGCCAGTGCCGGGCGGCACCTTTCTGCTTTGCCCGCCTAAGCGGCGTCACGCTCCCTCGGATACTGTGTCCTTTCCCTCTGCACTGCGTCTGCCGAGGTGCTCTCTGCCTCTCGGAGCAGAAGGGCAAAGGACAATGTTTTCCACAGCAGGGTAGAAATGGCATTGCTAGCAGGAAAGCTAGATGCCTTGGGACTGTCCCCTTAGCCCTTGCCACTCACTTCAGGCTCGTACGCTGAGCAGAACAGCCTGCTGTTCTGAAGCTTCGCTGGCTGCCGTTCGTGCCCAGACGCGATTTCCTTCCCAAGGAGGCGAAGCGCCGTCTACTTCTCGCAGCGAGCACGCTGCTCCTGGCTTTCGCTTCTGCCGCAACGAGCTCGCTACGAGCACTTTTCTTCTCAACCCTCTAGACCATTGCGTTCTGCTTTTCTTGTCTCGTGAATGGAGACGGAAAGCTTCTCGGCTACAATCTCGCCTAGAACAACTGCGGCTACACATTAAGCTCGCCCGGAACGCCCTGCTGAAACTTGCCTTCTGGCACCACATTCGCGGGGCAGCCGTCTTTCTTCGGCCACCTGCCAAGTGGCCCCATATCGCCGCGCTCGTTGCACTCCGCTTGTCAGATTGGCTTCCCGTGGCGCTGATTTCAGCCTGGCCAAATACTAGCGCTGCGGAGAGCTGTCTCGCAGACAATCCTGTTCCAGCATAGAAATTTGTCCTGCAATGTTCCCCCCTCTTTTCCCCCATGGTGTTGCTCTGATGAATGCCTTGAGCATGGAACGACTTAAGCCAGCAAGTATTCCTCGCCGGCCACCTCTCGCTGTGCAAGAGGTATGCCGTGGACCCTTGGAACGCTGCCAAGCAAAAAGCAGAGCAGTGACCATAAAAGCGAGGAGAGAGCATGCACGAAGCACGCTAGTTCTGTCTAGTGCTTTCCGTGCAGAGAGGCGGCAAAGCTGAATGCCGTGCCAGAGCTTCACTTCTCGCTGGAGCACAGGAAGGCAAGAATGAAGAGGCAGAACACAGCCTTGGTTTCAGCAGCCTCCGGGGCTGCAAAAGTTCAGCAATAGCTCTGTCAAAGCAGAACTCGGCTGAGAATGCTCTCGCAGCTTGGGCAAGTTAGGCGCAGCTGTTGACCAGCTCTGCCCGTGGCCACAGGCTGCTTCTTCCACCTTCACTGTGGCAGAGCTTTTGCGGAGCAGAGAGGGCATTCTTCAAGGGCGTGTTCTCCAGGGTGCTGTGAAACAGAGCCTAGCACGCTGTCTCGCTGATCCTGGCTTTCGGCAAGCAGGCGTGCCAGACCGCCGACATTCTGCACTCTGGCAGCCTAGTTGCCAGCTTTCGGCAGCTGCTGTCCTAGCAAGGAAGCTCAGGGAGTCAAAGCCAGTGCCGGGCGGCACCTTTCTGCTTTGCCCGCCTAAGCGGCGTCACGCTCCCTCGGATACTGTGTCCTTTCCCTCTGCACTGCGTCTGCCGAGGTGCTCTCTGCCTCTCGGAGCAGAAGGGCAAAGGACAATGTTTTCCACAGCAGGGTAGAAATGGCATTGCTAGCAGGAAAGCTAGATGCCTTGGGACTGTCCCCTTAGCCCTTGCCACTCACTTCAGGCTCGTACGCTGAGCAGAACAGCCTGCTGTTCTGAAGCTTCGCTGGCTGCCGTTCGTGCCCAGACGCCATTTCCTTCCCAAGGAGGCGAAGCGCCGTCTACTTCTCGCAGCGAGCACGCTGCTCCTGGCTTTCGCTTCTGCCGCAACGAGCTCGCTACGAGCACTTTTCTTCTCAACCCTCTAGACCATTGCGTTCTGCTTTTCTTGTCTCGTGAATGGAGACGGAAAGCTTCTCGGCTACAATCTCGCCTAGAACAACTGCGGCTACACATTAAGCTCGCCCGGAACGCCCTGCTGAAACTTGCCTTCTGGCACCCCATTCGCGGGGCAGCCGTCTTTCTTCGGCCACCTGCCAAGTGGCCCCATATCGCCGCGCTCGTTGCACTCCGCTTGTCAGATTGGCTTCCCGTGGCGCTGATTTCAGCCTGGCCAAATACTAGCGCTGCGGAGAGCTGTCTCGCAGACAATCATGTTCCAGCATAGAAATTTGTCCTGCAATGTTCCCCCCTCTTTTCCCCCATGGTGTTGCTCTGATGAATGCCTTGAGCATGGAACGACTTAAGCCAGCAAGTATTCCTCGCCGGCCACCTCTCGCTGTGCAAGAGGTATGCCGTGGACCCTTGGAACGCTGCCAAGCAAAAAGCAGAGCAGTGACCATAAAAGCGAGGAGAGAGCATGCACGAAGCACGCTAGTTCTGTCTAGTGCTTTCCGTGCAGAGAGGCGGCAAAGCTGAATGCCGTGCCAGAGCTTCACTTCTCGCTGGAGCACAGGAAGGCAAGAATGAAGAGGCAGAACACAGCCTTGGTTTCAGCAGCCTCCGGGGCTGCAAAAGTTCAGCAATAGCTCTGTCAAAGCAGAACTCGGCTGAGAATGCTCTCGCAGCTTGGGAAAGTTAGGCGCAGCTGTTGACCAGCTCTGCCCGTGGCCACAGGCTGCTTCTTCCACCTTCACTGTGGCAGAGCTTTTGCGGAACAGAGACGGCATTCTTCAAGGGCGTGTTCTCCAAGGTGCTGTGAAACAGAGCCTAGCACGCTGTCTCGCTGATCCTGGCTTTCGGCAAGCAGGCGTGCCAGACCGCCGACATTCTGCACTCTGGCAGCCTAGTTGCCAGCTTTCGGCAGCTGCTGTCCTAGCAAGGAAGCTCAGGGAGTCAAAGCCAGTGCCGGGCGGCACCTTTCTGCTTTGCCCGCCTAAGCGGCGTCACGCTCCCTCGGATACTGTGTCCTTTCCCTCTGCACTGCGTCTGCCGAGGTGCTCTCTGCCTCTCGGAGCAGAAGGGCAAAGGACAATGTTTTCCACAGCAGGGTAGAAATGGCATTGCTAGCAGGAAAGCTAGATGCCTTGGAACTGTCCCCTTAGCCCTTGCCACTCACTTCAGGCTCGTACGCTGAGCAGAACAGCCTGCTGTTCTGAAGCTTCGCTGGCTGCCGTTCGTGCCCAGACGCCATTTCCTTCCCAAGGAGGCGAAGCGCCGTCTACTTCTCGCAGCGAGCACGCTGCTCCTGGCTTTCGCTTCTGCCGCAACGAGCTCGCTACGAGCACTTTTCTTCTCAACCCTCTAGACCGTTGCGTTCTGCTTTTCTTGTCTCGTGAATGGAGACGGAAAGCTTCTCGGCTACAATCTCGCCTAGAACAACTGCGGCTACACATTAAGCTCGCCCGGAACGCCCTGCTGAAACTTGCCTTCTGGCACCCCATTCGCGGGGCAGCCGTCTTTCTTCGGCCACCTGCCAAGTGGCCCCATATCGCCGCGCTCGTTGCACTCCGCTTGTCAGATTGGCTTCCCGTGGCGCTGATTTCAGCCTGGCCAAATACTAGCGCTGCGGAGAGCTGTCTCGCAGACAATCCTGTTCCAGCATAGAAATTTGTCCTGCAATGTTCCCCCCTCTTTTCCCCCATGGTGTTGCTCTGATGAATGCCTTGAGCATGGAACGACTTAAGCCAGCAAGTATTCCTCGCCGGCCACCTCTCGCTGTGCAAGAGGTATGCCGTGGACCCTTGGAACGCTGCCAAGCAAAAAGCAGAGCAGTGACCATAAAAGCGAGGAGAGAGCATGCACGAAGCACGCTAGTTCTGTCTAGTGCTTTCCGTGCAGAGAGGCGGCAAAGCTGAATGCCGTGCCAGAGCTTCACTTCTCGCTGGAGCACAGGAAGGCAAGAATGAAGAGGCAGAACACAGCCTTGGTTTCAGCAGCCTCCGGGGCTGCAAAAGTTCAGCAATAGCTCTGTCAAAGCAGAACTCGGCTGAGAATGCTCTCGCAGCTTGGGCAAGTTAGGCGCAGCTGTTGACCAGCTCTGCCCGTGGCCACAGGCTGCTTCTTCCACCTTCACTGTGGCAGAGCTTTTGCGGAACAGAGACGGCATTCTTCAAGGGCGTGTTCTCCAAGGTGCTGTGAAACAGAGCCTAGCACGCTGTCTCGCTGATCCTGGCTTTCGGCAAGCAGGCGTGCCAGACCGCCGACATTCTGCACTCTGGCAGCCTAGTTGCCAGCTTTCGGCAGCTGCTGTCCTAGCAAGGAAGCTCAGGGAGTCAAAGCCAGTGCCGGGCGGCACCTTTCTGCTTTGCCCGCCTAAGCGGCGTCACGCTCCCTCGGATACTGTGTCCTTTCCCTCTGCACTGCGTCTGCCGAGGTGCTCTCTGCCTCTCGGAGCAGAAGGGCAAAGGACAATGTTTTCCACAGCAGGGTAGAAATGGCATTGCTAGCAGGAAAGCTAGATGCCTTGGGACTGTCCCCTTAGCCCTTGCCACTCACTTCAGGCTCGTACGCTGAGCAGAACAGCCTGCTGTTCTGAAGCTTCGCTGGCTGCCGTTCGTGCCCAGACGCGATTTCCTTCCCAAGGAGGCGAAGCGCCGTCTACTTCTCGCAGCGAGCACGCTGCTCCTGGCTTTCGCTTCTGCCGCAACGAGCTCGCTACGAGCACTTTTCTTCTCAACCCTCTAGACCATTGCGTTCTGCTTTTCTTGTCTCGTGAATGGAGACGGAAAGCTTCTCGGCTACAATCTCGCCTAGAACAACTGCGGCTACACATTAAGCTCGCCCGGAACGCCCTGCTGAAACTTGCCTTCTGGCACCCCATTCGCGGGGCAGCCGTCTTTCTTCGGCCACCTGCCAAGTGGCCCCATATCGCCGCGCTCGTTGCACTCCGCTTGTCAGATTGGCTTCCCGTGGCGCTGATTTCAGCCTGGCCAAATACTAGCGCTGCGGAGAGCTGTCTCGCAGACAATCATGTTCCAGCATAGAAATTTGTCCTGCAATGTTCCCCCCTCTTTTCCCCCATGGTGTTGCTCTGATGAATGCCTTGAGCATGGAACGACTTAAGCCAGCAAGTATTCCTCGCCGGCCACCTCTCGCTGTGCAAGAGGTATGCCGTGGACCCTTGGAACGCTGCCAAGCAAAAAGCAGAGCAGTGACCATAAAAGCGAGGAGAGAGCATGCACGAAGCACGCTAGTTCTGTCTAGTGCTTTCCGTGCAGAGAGGCGGCAAAGCTGAATGCCGTGCCAGAGCTTCACTTCTCGCTGGAGCACAGGAAGGCAAGAATGAAGAGGCAGAACACAGCCTTGGTTTCAGCAGCCTCCGGGGCTGCAAAAGTTCAGCAATAGCTCTGTCAAAGCAGAACTCGGCTGAGAATGCTCTCGCAGCTTGGGAAAGTTAGGCGCAGCTGTTGACCAGCTCTGCCCGTGGCCACAGGCTGCTTCTTCCACCTTCACTGTGGCAGAGCTTTTGCGGAACAGAGACGGCATTCTTCAAGGGCGTGTTCTCCAAGGTGCTGTGAAACAGAGCCTAGCACGCTGTCTCGCTGATCCTGGCTTTCGGCAAGCAGGCGTGCCAGACCGCCGACATTCTGCACTCTGGCAGCCTAGTTGCCAGCTTTCGGCAGCTGCTGTCCTAGCAAGGAAGCTCAGGGAGTCAAAGCCAGTGCCGGGCGGCACCTTTCTGCTTTGCCCGCCTAAGCGGCGTCACGCTCCCTCGGATACTGTGTCCTTTCCCTCTGCACTGCGTCTGCCGAGGTGCTCTCTGCCTCTCGGAGCAGAAGGGCAAAGGACAATGTTTTCCACAGCAGGGTAGAAATGGCATTGCTAGCAGGAAAGCTAGATGCCTTGGAACTGTCCCCTTAGCCCTTGCCACTCACTTCAGGCTCGTACGCTGAGCAGAACAGCCTGCTGTTCTGAAGCTTCGCTGGCTGCCGTTCGTGCCCAGACGCGGTTTCCTTCCCAAGGAGGCGAAGCGCCGTCTACTTCTCGCAGCGAGCACGCTGCTCCTGGCTTTCGCTTCTGCCGCAACGAGCTCGCTACGAGCACTTTTCTTCTCAACCCTCTAGACCGTTGCGTTCTGCTTTTCTTGTCTCGTGAATGGAGACGGAAAGCTTCTCGGCTACAATCTCGCCTAGAACAACTGCGGCTACACATTAAGCTCGCCCGGAACGCCCTGCTGAAACTTGCCTTCTGGCACCCCATTCGCGGGGCAGCCGTCTTTCTTCGGCCACCTGCCAAGTGGCCCCATATCGCCGCGCTCGTTGCACTCCGCTTGTCAGATTGGCTTCCCGTGGCGCTGATTTCAGCCTGGCCAAATACTAGCGCTGCGGAGAGCTGTCTCGCAGACAATCCTGTTCCAGCATAGAAATTTGTCCTGCAATGTTCCCCCCTCTTTTCCCCCATGGTGTTGCTCTGATGAATGCCTTGAGCATGGAACGACTTAAGCCAGCAAGTATTCCTCGCCGGCCACCTCTCGCTGTGCAAGAGGTATGCCGTGGACCCTTGGAACGCTGCCAAGCAAAAAGCAGAGCAGTGACCATAAAAGCGAGGAGAGAGCATGCACGAAGCACGCTAGTTCTGTCTAGTGCTTTCCGTGCAGAGAGGCGGCAAAGCTGAATGCCGTGCCAGAGCTTCACTTCTCGCTGGAGCACAGGAAGGCAAGAATGAAGAGGCAGAACACAGCCTTGGTTTCAGCAGCCTCCGGGGCTGCAAAAGTTCAGCAATAGCTCTGTCAAAGCAGAACTCGGCTGAGAATGCTCTCGCAGCTTGGGCAAGTTAGGCGCAGCTGTTGACCAGCTCTGCCCGTGGCCACAGGCTGCTTCTTCCACCTTCACTGTGGCAGAGCTTTTGCGGAACAGAGACGGCATTCTTCAAGGGCGTGTTCTCCAAGGTGCTGTGAAACAGAGCCTAGCACGCTGTCTCGCTGATCCTGGCTTTCGGCAAGCAGGCGTGCCAGACCGCCGACATTCTGCACTCTGGCAGCCTAGTTGCCAGCTTTCGGCAGCTGCTGTCCTAGCAAGGAAGCTCAGGGAGTCAAAGCCAGTGCCGGGCGGCACCTTTCTGCTTTGCCCGCCTAAGCGGCGTCACGCTCCCTCGGATACTGTGTCCTTTCCCTCTGCACTGCGTCTGCCGAGGTGCTCTCTGCCTCTCGGAGCAGAAGGGCAAAGGACAATGTTTTCCACAGCAGGGTAGAAATGGCATTGCTAGCAGGAAAGCTAGATGCCTTGGGACTGTCCCCTTAGCCCTTGCCACTCACTTCAGGCTCGTACGCTGAGCAGAACAGCCTGCTGTTCTGAAGCTTCGCTGGCTGCCGTTCGTGCCCAGACGCGATTTCCTTCCCAAGGAGGCGAAGCGCCGTCTACTTCTCGCAGCGAGCACGCTGCTCCTGGCTTTCGCTTCTGCCGCAACGAGCTCGCTACGAGCACTTTTCTTCTCAACCCTCTAGACCATTGCGTTCTGCTTTTCTTGTCTCGTGAATGGAGACGGAAAGCTTCTCGGCTACAATCTCGCCTAGAACAACTGCGGCTACACATTAAGCTCGCCCGGAACGCCCTGCTGAAACTTGCCTTCTGGCACCCCATTCGCGGGGCAGCCGTCTTTCTTCGGCCACCTGCCAAGTGGCCCCATATCGCCGCGCTCGTTGCACTCCGCTTGTCAGATTGGCTTCCCGTGGCGCTGATTTCAGCCTGGCCAAATACTAGCGCTGCGGAGAGCTGTCTCGCAGACAATCATGTTCCAGCATAGAAATTTGTCCTGCAATGTTCCCCCCTCTTTTCCCCCATGGTGTTGCTCTGATGAATGCCTTGAGCATGGAACGACTTAAGCCAGCAAGTATTCCTCGCCGGCCACCTCTCGCTGTGCAAGAGGTATGCCGTGGACCCTTGGAACGCTGCCAAGCAAAAAGCAGAGCAGTGACCATAAAAGCGAGGAGAGAGCATGCACGAAGCACGCTAGTTCTGTCTAGTGCTTTCCGTGCAGAGAGGCGGCAAAGCTGAATGCCGTGCCAGAGCTTCACTTCTCGCTGGAGCACAGGAAGGCAAGAATGAAGAGGCAGAACACAGCCTTGGTTTCAGCAGCCTCCGGGGCTGCAAAAGTTCAGCAATAGCTCTGTCAAAGCAGAACTCGGCTGAGAATGCTCTCGCAGCTTGGGCAAGTTAGGCGCAGCTGTTGACCAGCTCTGCCCGTGGCCACAGGCTGCTTCTTCCACCTTCACTGTGGCAGAGCTTTTGCGGAACAGAGACGGCATTCTTCAAGGGCGTGTTCTCCAAGGTGCTGTGAAACAGAGCCTAGCACGCTGTCTCGCTGATCCTGGCTTTCGGCAAGCAGGCGTGCCAGACCGCCGACATTCTGCACTCTGGCAGCCTAGTTGCCAGCTTTCGGCAGCTGCTGTCCTAGCAAGGAAGCTCAGGGAGTCAAAGCCAGTGCCGGGCGGCACCTTTCTGCTTTGCCCGCCTAAGCGGCGTCACGCTCCCTCGGATACTGTGTCCTTTCCCTCTGCACTGCGTCTGCCGAGGTGCTCTCTGCCTCTCGGAGCAGAAGGGCAAAGGACAATGTTTTCCACAGCAGGGTAGAAATGGCATTGCTAGCAGGAAAGCTAGATGCCTTGGAACTGTCCCCTTAGCCCTTGCCACTCACTTCAGGCTCGTACGCTGAGCAGAACAGCCTGCTGTTCTGAAGCTTCGCTGGCTGCCGTTCGTGCCCAGACGCCATTTCCTTCCCAAGGAGGCGAAGCGCCGTCTACTTCTCGCAGCGAGCACGCTGCTCCTGGCTTTCGCTTCTGCCGCAACGAGCTCGCTACGAGCACTTTTCTTCTCAACCCTCTAGACCGTTGCGTTCTGCTTTTCTTGTCTCGTGAATGGAGACGGAAAGCTTCTCGGCTACAATCTCGCCTAGAACAACTGCGGCTACACATTAAGCTCGCCCGGAACGCCCTGCTGAAACTTGCCTTCTGGCACCCCATTCGCGGGGCAGCCGTCTTTCTTCGGCCACCTGCCAAGTGGCCCCATATCGCCGCGCTCGTTGCACTCCGCTTGTCAGATTGGCTTCCCGTGGCGCTGATTTCAGCCTGGCCAAATACTAGCGCTGCGGAGAGCTGTCTCGCAGACAATCATGTTCCAGCATAGAAATTTGTCCTGCAATGTTCCCCCCTCTTTTCCCCCATGGTGTTGCTCTGATGAATGCCTTGAGCATGGAACGACTTAAGCCAGCAAGTATTCCTCGCCGGCCACCTCTCGCTGTGCAAGAGGTATGCCGTGGACCCTTGGAACGCTGCCAAGCAAAAAGCAGAGCAGTGACCATAAAAGCGAGGAGAGAGCATGCACGAAGCACGCTAGTTCTGTCTAGTGCTTTCCGTGCAGAGAGGCGGCAAAGCTGAATGCCGTGCCAGAGCTTCACTTCTCGCTGGAGCACAGGAAGGCAAGAATGAAGAGGCAGAACACAGCCTTGGTTTCAGCAGCCTCCGGGGCTGCAAAAGTTCAGCAATAGCTCTGTCAAAGCAGAACTCGGCTGAGAATGCTCTCGCAGCTTGGGCAAGTTAGGCGCAGCTGTTGACCAGCTCTGCCCGTGGCCACAGGCTGCTTCTTCCACCTTCACTGTGGCAGAGCTTTTGCGGAACAGAGACGGCATTCTTCAAGGGCGTGTTCTCCAAGGTGCTGTGAAACAGAGCCTAGCACGCTGTCTCGCTGATCCTGGCTTTCGGCAAGCAGGCGTGCCAGACCGCCGACATTCTGCACTCTGGCAGCCTAGTTGCCAGCTTTCGGCAGCTGCTGTCCTAGCAAGGAAGCTCAGGGAGTCAAAGCCAGTGCCGGGCGGCACCTTTCTGCTTTGCCCGCCTAAGCGGCGTCACGCTCCCTCGGATACTGTGTCCTTTCCCTCTGCACTGCGTCTGCCGAGGTGCTCTCTGCCTCTCGGAGCAGAAGGGCAAAGGACAATGTTTTCCACAGCAGGGTAGAAATGGCATTGCTAGCAGGAAAGCTAGATGCCTTGGGACTGTCCCCTTAGCCCTTGCCACTCACTTCAGGCTCGTACGCTGAGCAGAACAGCCTGCTGTTCTGAAGCTTCGCTGGCTGCCGTTCGTGCCCAGACGCGATTTCCTTCCCAAGGAGGCGAAGCGCCGTCTACTTCTCGCAGCGAGCACGCTGCTCCTGGCTTTCGCTTCTGCCGCAACGAGCTCGCTACGAGCACTTTTCTTCTCAACCCTCTAGACCATTGCGTTCTGCTTTTCTTGTCTCGTGAATGGAGACGGAAAGCTTCTCGGCTACAATCTCGCCTAGAACAACTGCGGCTACACATTAAGCTCGCCCGGAACGCCCTGCTGAAACTTGCCTTCTGGCACCCCATTCGCGGGGCAGCCGTCTTTCTTCGGCCACCTGCCAAGTGGCCCCATATCGCCGCGCTCGTTGCACTCCGCTTGTCAGATTGGCTTCCCGTGGCGCTGATTTCAGCCTGGCCAAATACTAGCGCTGCGGAGAGCTGTCTCGCAGACAATCCTGTTCCAGCATAGAAATTTGTCCTGCAATGTTCCCCCCTCTTTTCCCCCATGGTGTTGCTCTGATGAATGCCTTGAGCATGGAACGACTTAAGCCAGCAAGTATTCCTCGCCGGCCACCTCTCGCTGTGCAAGAGGTATGCCGTGGACCCTTGGAACGCTGCCAAGCAAAAAGCAGAGCAGTGACCATAAAAGCGAGGAGAGAGCATGCACGAAGCACGCTAGTTCTGTCTAGTGCTTTCCGTGCAGAGAGGCGGCAAAGCTGAATGCCGTGCCAGAGCTTCACTTCTCGCTGGAGCACAGGAAGGCAAGAATGAAGAGGCAGAACACAGCCTTGGTTTCAGCAGCCTCCGGGGCTGCAAAAGTTCAGCAATAGCTCTGTCAAAGCAGAACTCGGCTGAGAATGCTCTCGCAGCTTGGGCAAGTTAGGCGCAGCTGTTGACCAGCTCTGCCCGTGGCCACAGGCTGCTTCTTCCACCTTCACTGTGGCAGAGCTTTTGCGGAACAGAGACGGCATTCTTCAAGGGCGTGTTCTCCAAGGTGCTGTGAAACAGAGCCTAGCACGCTGTCTCGCTGATCCTGGCTTTCGGCAAGCAGGCGTGCCAGACCGCCGACATTCTGCACTCTGGCAGCCTAGTTGCCAGCTTTCGGCAGCTGCTGTCCTAACAAGGAAGCTCAGGGAGTCAAAGCCAGTGCCGGGCGGCACCTTTCTGCTTTGCCCGCCTAAGCGGCGTCACGCTCCCTCGGATACTGTGTCCTTTCCCTCTGCACTGCGTCTGCCGAGGTGCTCTCTGCCTCTCGGAGCAGAAGGGCAAAGGACAATGTTTTCCACAGCAGGGTAGAAATGGCATTGCTAGCAGGAAAGCTAGATGCCTTGGAACTGTCCCCTTAGCCCTTGCCACTCACTTCAGGCTCGTACGCTGAGCAGAACAGCCTGCTGTTCTGAAGCTTCGCTGGCTGCCGTTCGTGCCCAGACGCGGTTTCCTTCCCAAGGAGGCGAAGCGCCGTCTACTTCTCGCAGCGAGCACGCTGCTCCTGGCTTTCGCTTCTGCCGCAACGAGCTCGCTACGAGCACTTTTCTTCTCAACCCTCTAGACCATTGCGTTCTGCTTTTCTTGTCTCGTGAATGGAGACGGAAAGCTTCTCGGCTACAATCTCGCCTAGAACAACTGCGGCTACACATTAAGCTCGCCCGGAACGCCCTGCTGAAACTTGCCTTCTGGCACCCCATTCGCGGGGCAGCCGTCTTTCTTCGGCCACCTGCCAAGTGGCCCCATATCGCCGCGCTCGTTGCACTCCGCTTGTCAGATTGGCTTCCCGTGGCGCTGATTTCAGCCTGGCCAAATACTAGCGCTGCGGAGAGCTGTCTCGCAGGCAATCATGTTCCAGCATAGAAATTTGTCCTGCAATGTTCCCCCCTCTTTTCCCCCATGGTGTTGCTCTGATGAATGCCTTGAGCATGGAACGACTTAAGCCAGCAAGTATTCCTCGCCGGCCACCTCTCGCTGTGCAAGAGGTATGCCGTGGACCCTTGGAACGCTGCCAAGCAAAAAGCAGAGCAGTGACCATAAAAGCGAGGAGAGAGCATGCACGAAGCACGCTAGTTCTGTCTAGTGCTTTCCGTGCAGAGAGGCGGCAAAGCTGAATGCCGTGCCAGAGCTTCACTTCTCGCTGGAGCACAGGAAGGCAAGAATGAAGAGGCAGAACACAGCCTTGGTTTCAGCAGCCTCCGGGGCTGCAAAAGTTCAGCAATAGCTCTGTCAAAGCAGAACTCGGCTGAGAATGCTCTCGCAGCTTGGGCAAGTTAGGCGCAGCTGTTGACCAGCTCTGCCCGTGGCCACAGGCTGCTTCTTCCACCTTCACTGTGGCAGAGCTTTTGCGGAACAGAGACGGCATTCTTCAAGGGCGTGTTCTCCAAGGTGCTGTGAAACAGAGCCTAGCACGCTGTCTCGCTGATCCTGGCTTTCGGCAAGCAGGCGTGCCAGACCGCCGACATTCTGCACTCTGGCAGCCTAGTTGCCAGCTTTCGGCAGCTGCAGTCCTAGCAAGGAAGCTCAGGGAGTCAAAGCCAGTGCCGGGCGGCACCTTTCTGCTTTGCCCGCCTAAGCGGCGTCACGCTCCCTCGGATACTGTGTCCTTTCCCTCTGCACTGCGTCTGCCGAGGTGCTCTCTGCCTCTCGGAGCAGAAGGGCAAAGGACAATGTTTTCCACAGCAGGGTAGAAATGGCATTGCTAGCAGGAAAGCTAGATGCCTTGGGACTGTCCCCTTAGCCCTTGCCACTCACTTCAGGCTCGTACGCTGAGCAGAACAGCCTGCTGTTCTGAAGCTTCGCTGGCTGCCGTTCGTGCCCAGACGCCATTTCCTTCCCAAGGAGGCGAAGCGCCGTCTACTTCTCGCAGCGAGCACGCTGCTCCTGGCTTTCGCTTCTGCCGCAACGAGCTCGCTACGAGCACTTTTCTTCTCAACCCTCTAGACCATTGCGTTCTGCTTTTCTTGTCTCGTGAATGGAGACGGAAAGCTTCTCGGCTACAATCTCGCCTAGAACAACTGCGGCTACACATTAAGCTCGCCCGGAACGCCCTGCTGAAACTTGCCTTCTGGCACCCCATTCGCGGGGCAGCCGTCTTTCTTCGGCCACCTGCCAAGTGGCCCCATATCGCCGCGCTCGTTGCACTCCGCTTGTCAGATTGGCTTCCCGTGGCGCTGATTTCAGCCTGGCCAAATACTAGCGCTGCGGAGAGCTGTCTCGCAGGCAATCCTGTTCCAGCATAGAAATTTGTCCTGCAATGTTCCCCCCTCTTTTCCCCCATGGTGTTGCTCTGATGAATGCCTTGAGCATGGAACGACTTAAGCCAGCAAGTATTCCTCGCCGGCCACCTCTCGCTGTGCAAGAGGTATGCCGTGGACCCTTGGAACGCTGCCAAGCAAAAAGCAGAGCAGTGACCATAAAAGCGAGGAGAGAGCATGCACGAAGCACGCTAGTTCTGTCTAGTGCTTTCCGTGCAGAGAGGCGGCAAAGCTGAATGCCGTGCCAGAGCTTCACTTCTCGCTGGAGCACAGGAAGGCAAGAATGAAGAGGCAGAACACAGCCTTGGTTTCAGCAGCCTCCGGGGCTGCAAAAGTTCAGCAATAGCTCTGTCAAAGCAGAACTCGGCTGAGAATGCTCTCGCAGCTTGGGCAAGTTAGGCGCAGCTGTTGACCAGCTCTGCCCGTGGCCACAGGCTGCTTCTTCCACCTTCACTGTGGCAGAGCTTTTGCGGAACAGAGACGGCATTCTTCAAGGGCGTGTTCTCCAAGGTGCTGTGCAACAGAGCCTAGCACGCTGTCTCGCTGATCCTGGCTTTCGGCAAGCAGGCGTGCCAGACCGCCGACATTCTGCACTCTGGCAGCCTAGTTGCCAGCTTTCGGCAGCTGCTGTCCTAGCAAGGAAGCTCAGGGAGTCAAAGCCAGTGCCGGGCGGCACCTTTCTGCTTTGCCCGCCTAAGCGGCGTCACGCTCCCTCGGATACTGTGTCCTTTCCCTCTGCACTGCGTCTGCCGAGGTGCTCTCTGCCTCTCGGAGCAGAAGGGCAAAGGACAATGTTTTCCACAGCAGGGTAGAAATGGCATTGCTAGCAGGAAAGCTAGATGCCTTGGGACTGTCCCCTTAGCCCTTGCCACTCACTTCAGGCTCGTACGCTGAGCAGAACAGCCTGCTGTTCTGAAGCTTCGCTGGCTGCCGTTCGTGCCCAGACGCCATTTCCTTCCCAAGGAGGCGAAGCGCCGTCTACTTCTCGCAGCGAGCACGCTGCTCCTGGCTTTCGCTTCTGCCGCAACGAGCTCGCTACGAGCACTTTTCTTCTCAACCCTCTAGACCATTGCGTTCTGCTTTTCTTGTCTCGTGAATGGAGACGGAAAGCTTCTCGGCTACAATCTCGCCTAGAACAACTGCGGCTACACATTAAGCTCGCCCGGAACGCCCTGCTGAAACTTGCCTTCTGGCACCACATTCGCGGGGCAGCCGTCTTTCTTCGGCCACCTGCCAAGTGGCCCCATATCGCCGCGCTCGTTGCACTCCGCTTGTCAGATTGGCTTCCCGTGGCGCTGATTTCAGCCTGGCCAAATACTAGCGCTGCGGAGAGCTGTCTCGCAGACAATCATGTTCCAGCATAGAAATTTGTCCTGCAATGTTCCCCCCTCTTTTCCCCCATGGTGTTGCTCTGATGAATGCCTTGAGCATGGAACGACTTAAGCCAGCAAGTATTCCTCGCCGGCCACCTCTCGCTGTGCAAGAGGTATGCCGTGGACCCTTGGAACGCTGCCAAGCAAAAAGCAGAGCAGTGACCATAAAAGCGAGGAGAGAGCATGCACGAAGCACGCTAGTTCTGTCTAGTGCTTTCCGTGCAGAGAGGCGGCAAAGCTGAATGCCGTGCCAGAGCTTCACTTCTCGCTGGAGCACAGGAAGGCAAGAATGAAGAGGCAGAACACAGCCTTGGTTTCAGCAGCCTCCGGGGCTGCAAAAGTTCAGCAATAGCTCTGTCAAAGCAGAACTCGGCTGAGAATGCTCTCGCAGCTTGGGCAAGTTAGGCGCAGCTGTTGACCAGCTCTGCCCGTGGCCACAGGCTGCTTCTTCCACCTTCACTGTGGCAGAGCTTTTGCGGAACAGAGACGGCATTCTTCAAGGGCGTGTTCTCCAAGGTGCTGTGAAACAGAGCCTAGCACGCTGTCTCGCTGATCCTGGCTTTCGGCAAGCAGGCGTGCCAGACCGCCGACATTCTGCACTCTGGCAGCCTAGTTGCCAGCTTTCGGCAGCTGCTGTCCTAGCAAGGAAGCTCAGGGAGTCAAAGCCAGTGCCGGGCGGCACCTTTCTGCTTTGCCCGCCTAAGCGGCGTCACGCTCCCTCGGATACTGTGTCCTTTCCCTCTGCACTGCGTCTGCCGAGGTGCTCTCTGCCTCTCGGAGCAGAAGGGCAAAGGACAATGTTTTCCACAGCAGGGTAGAAATGGCATTGCTAGCAGGAAAGCTAGATGCCTTGGGACTGTCCCCTTAGCCCTTGCCACTCACTTCAGGCTCGTACGCTGAGCAGAACAGCCTGCTGTTCTGAAGCTTCGCTGGCTGCCGTTCGTGCCCAGACGCGGTTTCCTTCCCAAGGAGGCGAAGCGCCGTCTACTTCTCGCAGCGAGCACGCTGCTCCTGGCTTTCGCTTCTGCCGCAACGAGCTCGCTACGAGCACTTTTCTTCTCAACCCTCTAGACCATTGCGTTCTGCTTTTCTTGTCTCGTGAATGGAGACGGAAAGCTTCTCGGCTACAATCTCGCCTAGAACAACTGCGGCTACACATTAAGCTCGCCCGGAACGCCCTGCTGAAACTTGCCTTCTGGCACCCCATTCGCGGGGCAGCCGTCTTTCTTCGGCCACCTGCCAAGTGGCCCCATATCGCCGCGCTCGTTGCACTCCGCTTGTCAGATTGGCTTCCCGTGGCGCTGATTTCAGCCTGGCCAAATACTAGCGCTGCGGAGAGCTGTCTCGCAGACAATCCTGTTCCAGCATAGAAATTTGTCCTGCAATGTTCCCCCCTCTTTTCCCCCATGGTGTTGCTCTGATGAATGCCTTGAGCATGGAACGACTTAAGCCAGCAAGTATTCCTCGCCGGCCACCTCTCGCTGTGCAAGAGGTATGCCGTGGACCCTTGGAACGCTGCCAAGCAAAAAGCAGAGCAGTGACCATAAAAGCGAGGAGAGAGCATGCACGAAGCACGCTAGTTCTGTCTAGTGCTTTCCGTGCAGAGAGGCGGCAAAGCTGAATGCCGTGCCAGAGCTTCACTTCTCGCTGGAGCACAGGAAGGCAAGAATGAAGAGGCAGAACACAGCCTTGGTTTCAGCAGCCTCCGGGGCTGCAAAAGTTCAGCAATAGCTCTGTCAAAGCAGAACTCGGCTGAGAATGCTCTCGCAGCTTGGGCAAGTTAGGCGCAGCTGTTGACCAGCTCTGCCCGTGGCCACAGGCTGCTTCTTCCACCTTCACTGTGGCAGAGCTTTTGCGGAACAGAGACGGCATTCTTCAAGGGCGTGTTCTCCAAGGTGCTGTGAAACAGAGCCTAGCACGCTGTCTCGCTGATCCTGGCTTTCGGCAAGCAGGCGTGCCAGACCGCCGACATTCTGCACTCTGGCAGCCTAGTTGCCAGCTTTCGGCAGCTGCTGTCCTAGCAAGGAAGCTCAGGGAGTCAAAGCCAGTGCCGGGCGGCACCTTTCTGCTTTGCCCGCCTAAGCGGCGTCACGCTCCCTCGGATACTGTGTCCTTTCCCTCTGCACTGCGTCTGCCGAGGTGCTCTCTGCCTCTCGGAGCAGAAGGGCAAAGGACAATGTTTTCCACAGCAGGGTAGAAATGGCATTGCTAGCAGGAAAGCTAGATGCCTTGGGACTGTCCCCTTAGCCCTTGCCACTCACTTCAGGCTCGTACGCTGAGCAGAACAGCCTGCTGTTCTGAAGCTTCGCTGGCTGCCGTTCGTGCCCAGACGCGGTTTCCTTCCCAAGGAGGCGAAGCGCCGTCTACTTCTCGCAGCGAGCACGCTGCTCCTGGCTTTCGCTTCTGCCGCAACGAGCTCGCTACGAGCACTTTTCTTCTCAACCCTCTAGACCATTGCGTTCTGCTTTTCTTGTCTCGTGAATGGAGACGGAAAGCTTCTCGGCTACAATCTCGCCTAGAACAACTGCGGCTACACATTAAGCTCGCCCGGAACGCCCTGCTGAAACTTGCCTTCTGGCACCCCATTCGCGGGGCAGCCGTCTTTCTTCGGCCACCTGCCAAGTGGCCCCATATCGCCGCGCTCGTTGCACTCCGCTTGTCAGATTGGCTTCCCGTGGCGCTGATTTCAGCCTGGCCAAATACTAGCGCTGCGGAGAGCTGTCTCGCAGACAATCCTGTTCCAGCATAGAAATTTGTCCTGCAATGTTCCCCCCTCTTTTCCCCCATGGTGTTGCTCTGATGAATGCCTTGAGCATGGAACGACTTAAGCCAGCAAGTATTCCTCGCCGGCCACCTCTCGCTGTGCAAGAGGTATGCCGTGGACCCTTGGAACGCTGCCAAGCAAAAAGCAGAGCAGTGACCATAAAAGCGAGGAGAGAGCATGCACGAAGCACGCTAGTTCTGTCTAGTGCTTTCCGTGCAGAGAGGCGGCAAAGCTGAATGCCGTGCCAGAGCTTCACTTCTCGCTGGAGCACAGGAAGGCAAGAATGAAGAGGCAGAACACAGCCTTGGTTTCAGCAGCCTCCGGGGCTGCAAAAGTTCAGCAATAGCTCTGTCAAAGCAGAACTCGGCTGAGAATGCTCTCGCAGCTTGGGCAAGTTAGGCGCAGCTGTTGACCAGCTCTGCCCGTGGCCACAGGCTGCTTCTTCCACCTTCACTGTGGCAGAGCTTTTGCGGAGCAGAGAGGGCATTCTTCAAGGGCGTGTTCTCCAGGGTGCTGTGAAACAGAGCCTAGCACGCTGTCTCGCTGATCCTGGCTTTCGGCAAGCAGGCGTGCCAGACCGCCGACATTCTGCACTCTGGCAGCCTAGTTGCCAGCTTTCGGCAGCTGCTGTCCTAGCAAGGAAGCTCAGGGAGTCAAAGCCAGTGCCGGGCGGCACCTTTCTGCTTTGCCCGCCTAAGCGGCGTCACGCTCCCTCGGATACTGTGTCCTTTCCCTCTGCACTGCGTCTGCCGAGGTGCTCTCTGCCTCTCGGAGCAGAAGGGCAAAGGAGCAGGGTAGAAATGGCATTGCTAGCAGGAAAGCTAGATGCCTTGGAACTGTCCCCTTAGCCCTTGCCACTCACTTCAGGCTCGTACGCTGAGCAGAACAGCCTGCTGTTCTGAAGCTTCGCTGGCTGCCGTTCGTGCCCAGACGCGGTTTCCTTCCCAAGGAGGCGAAGCGCCGTCTACTTCTCGCAGCGAGCACGCTGCTCCTGGCTTTCGCTTCTGCCGCAACGAGCTCGCTACGAGCACTTTTCTTCTCAACCCTCTAGACCATTGCGTTCTGCTTTTCTTGTCTCGTGAATGGAGACGGAAAGCTTCTCGGCTACAATCTCGCCTAGAACAACTGCGGCTACACATTAAGCTCGCCCGGAACGCCCTGCTGAAACTTGCCTTCTGGCACCCCATTCGCGGGGCAGCCGTCTTTCTTCGGCCACCTGCCAAGTGGCCCCATATCGCCGCGCTCGTTGCACTCCGCTTGTCAGATTGGCTTCCCGTGGCGCTGATTTCAGCCTGGCCAAATACTAGCGCTGCGGAGAGCTGTCTCGCAGACAATCCTGTTCCAGCATAGAAATTTGTCCTGCAATGTTCCCCCCTCTTTTCCCCCATGGTGTTGCTCTGATGAATGCCTTGAGCATGGAACGACTTAAGCCAGCAAGTATTCCTCGCCGGCCACCTCTCGCTGTGCAAGAGGTATGCCGTGGACCCTTGGAACGCTGCCAAGCAAAAAGCAGAGCAGTGACCATAAAAGCGAGGAGAGAGCATGCACGAAGCACACTAGTTCTGTCTAGTGCTTTCCGTGCAGAGAGGCGGCAAAGCTGAATGCCGTGCCAGAGCTTCACTTCTCGCTGGAGCACAGGAAGGCAAGAATGAAGAGGCAGAACACAGCCTTGGTTTCAGCAGCCTCCGGGGCTGCAAAAGTTCAGCAATAGCTCTGTCAAAGCAGAACTCGGCTGAGAATGCTCTCGCAGCTTGGGCAAGTTAGGCGCAGCTGTTGACCAGCTCTGCCCGTGGCCACAGGCTGCTTCTTCCACCTTCACTGTGGCAGAGCTTTTGCGGAGCAGAGAGGGCATTCTTCAAGGGCGTGTTCTCCAGGGTGCTGTGAAACAGAGCCTAGCACGCTGTCTCGCTGATCCTGGCTTTCGGCAAGCAGGCGTGCCAGACCGCCGACATTCTGCACTCTGGCAGCCTAGTTGCCAGCTTTCGGCAGCTGCTGTCCTAGCAAGGAAGCTCAGGGAGTCAAAGCCAGTGCCGGGCGGCACCTTTCTGCTTTGCCCGCCTAAGCGGCGTCACGCTCCCTCGGATACTGTGTCCTTTCCCTCTGCACTGCGTCTGCCGAGGTGCTCTCTGCCTCTCGGAGCAGAAGGGCAAAGGAGCAGGGTAGAAATGGCATTGCTAGCAGGAAAGCTAGATGCCTTGGAACTGTCCCCTTAGCCCTTGCCACTCACTTCAGGCTCGTACGCTGAGCAGAACAGCCTGCTGTTCTGAAGCTTCGCTGGCTGCCGTTCGTGCCCAGACGCGGTTTCCTTCCCAAGGAGGCGAAGCGCCGTCTACTTCTCGCAGCGAGCACGCTGCTCCTGGCTTTCGCTTCTGCCGCAACGAGCTCGCTACGAGCACTTTTCTTCTCAACCCTCTAGACCATTGCGTTCTGCTTTTCTTGTCTCGTGAATGGAGACGGAAAGCTTCTCGGCTACAATCTCGCCTAGAACAACTGCGGCTACACATTAAGCTCGCCCGGAACGCCCTGCTGAAACTTGCCTTCTGGCACCACATTCGCGGGGCAGCCGTCTTTCTTCGGCCACCTGCCAAGTGGCCCCATATCGCCGCGCTCGTTGCACTCCGCTTGTCAGATTGGCTTCCCGTGGCGCTGATTTCAGCCTGGCCAAATACTAGCGCTGCGGAGAGCTGTCTCGCAGACAATCCTGTTCCAGCATAGAAATTTGTCCTGCAATGTTCCCCCCTCTTTTCCCCCATGGTGTTGCTCTGATGAATGCCTTGAGCATGGAACGACTTAAGCCAGCAAGTATTCCTCGCCGGCCACCTCTCGCTGTGCAAGAGGTATGCCGTGGACCCTTGGAACGCTGCCAAGCAAAAAGCAGAGCAGTGACCATAAAAGCGAGGAGAGAGCATGCACGAAGCACGCTAGTTCTGTCTAGTGCTTTCCGTGCAGAGAGGCGGCAAAGCTGAATGCCGTGCCAGAGCTTCACTTCTCGCTGGAGCACAGGAAGGCAAGAATGAAGAGGCAGAACACAGCCTTGGTTTCAGCAGCCTCCGGGGCTGCAAAAGTTCAGCAATAGCTCTGTCAAAGCAGAACTCGGCTGAGAATGCTCTCGCAGCTTGGGCAAGTTAGGCGCAGCTGTTGACCAGCTCTGCCCGTGGCCACAGGCTGCTTCTTCCACCTTCACTGTGGCAGAGCTTTTGCGGAGCAGAGAGGGCATTCTTCAAGGGCGTGTTCTCCAGGGTGCTGTGAAACAGAGCCTAGCACGCTGTCTCGCTGATCCTGGCTTTCGGCAAGCAGGCGTGCCAGACCGCCGACATTCTGCACTCTGGCAGCCTAGTTGCCAGCTTTCGGCAGCTGCTGTCCTAGCAAGGAAGCTCAGGGAGTCAAAGCCAGTGCCGGGCGGCACCTTTCTGCTTTGCCCGCCTAAGCGGCGTCACGCTCCCTCGGATACTGTGTCCTTTCCCTCTGCACTGCGTCTGCCGAGGTGCTCTCTGCCTCTCGGAGCAGAAGGGCAAAGGAGCAGGGTAGAAATGGCATTGCTAGCAGGAAAGCTAGATGCCTTGGAACTGTCCCCTTAGCCCTTGCCACTCACTTCAGGCTCGTACGCTGAGCAGAACAGCCTGCTGTTCTGAAGCTTCGCTGGCTGCCGTTCGTGCCCAGACGCGGTTTCCTTCCCAAGGAGGCGAAGCGCCGTCTACTTCTCGCAGCGAGCACGCTGCTCCTGGCTTTCGCTTCTGCCGCAACGAGCTCGCTACGAGCACTTTTCTTCTCAACCCTCTAGACCATTGCGTTCTGCTTTTCTTGTCTCGTGAATGGAGACGGAAAGCTTCTCGGCTACAATCTCGCCTAGAACAACTGCGGCTACACATTAAGCTCGCCCGGAACGCCCTGCTGAAACTTGCCTTCTGGCACCCCATTCGCGGGGCAGCCGTCTTTCTTCGGCCACCTGCCAAGTGGCCCCATATCGCCGCGCTCGTTGCACTCCGCTTGTCAGATTGGCTTCCCGTGGCGCTGATTTCAGCCTGGCCAAATACTAGCGCTGCGGAGAGCTGTCTCGCAGACAATCCTGTTCCAGCATAGAAATTTGTCCTGCAATGTTCCCCCCTCTTTTCCCCCATGGTGTTGCTCTGATGAATGCCTTGAGCATGGAACGACTTAAGCCAGCAAGTATTCCTCGCCGGCCACCTCTCGCTGTGCAAGAGGTATGCCGTGGACCCTTGGAACGCTGCCAAGCAAAAAGCAGAGCAGTGACCATAAAAGCGAGGAGAGAGCATGCACGAAGCACACTAGTTCTGTCTAGTGCTTTCCGTGCAGAGAGGCGGCAAAGCTGAATGCCGTGCCAGAGCTTCACTTCTCGCTGGAGCACAGGAAGGCAAGAATGAAGAGGCAGAACACAGCCTTGGTTTCAGCAGCCTCCGGGGCTGCAAAAGTTCAGCAATAGCTCTGTCAAAGCAGAACTCGGCTGAGAATGCTCTCGCAGCTTGGGCAAGTTAGGCGCAGCTGTTGACCAGCTCTGCCCGTGGCCACAGGCTGCTTCTTCCACCTTCACTGTGGCAGAGCTTTTGCGGAGCAGAGAGGGCATTCTTCAAGGGCGTGTTCTCCAGGGTGCTGTGAAACAGAGCCTAGCACGCTGTCTCGCTGATCCTGGCTTTCGGCAAGCAGGCGTGCCAGACCGCCGACATTCTGCACTCTGGCAGCCTAGTTGCCAGCTTTCGGCAGCTGCTGTCCTAGCAAGGAAGCTCAGGGAGTCAAAGCCAGTGCCGGGCGGCACCTTTCTGCTTTGCCCGCCTAAGCGGCGTCACGCTCCCTCGGATACTGTGTCCTTTCCCTCTGCACTGCGTCTGCCGAGGTGCTCTCTGCCTCTCGGAGCAGAAGGGCAAAGGAGCAGGGTAGAAATGGCATTGCTAGCAGGAAAGCTAGATGCCTTGGAACTGTCCCCTTAGCCCTTGCCACTCACTTCAGGCTCGTACGCTGAGCAGAACAGCCTGCTGTTCTGAAGCTTCGCTGGCTGCCGTTCGTGCCCAGACGCCATTTCCTTCCCAAGGAGGCGAAGCGCCGTCTACTTCTCGCAGCGAGCACGCTGCTCCTGGCTTTCGCTTCTGCCGCAACGAGCTCGCTACGAGCACTTTTCTTCTCAACCCTCTAGACCATTGCGTTCTGCTTTTCTTGTCTCGTGAATGGAGACGGAAAGCTTCTCGGCTACAATCTCGCCTAGAACAACTGCGGCTACACATTAAGCTCGCCCGGAACGCCCTGCTGAAACTTGCCTTCTGGCACCCCATTCGCGGGGCAGCCGTCTTTCTTCGGCCACCTGCCAAGTGGCCCCATATCGCCGCGCTCGTTGCACTCCGCTTGTCAGATTGGCTTCCCGTGGCGCTGATTTCAGCCTGGCCAAATACTAGCGCTGCGGAGAGCTGTCTCGCAGACAATCCTGTTCCAGCATAGAAATTTGTCCTGCAATGTTCCCCCCTCTTTTCCCCCATGGTGTTGCTCTGATGAATGCCTTGAGCATGGAACGACTTAAGCCAGCAAGTATTCCTCGCCGGCCACCTCTCGCTGTGCAAGAGGTATGCCGTGGACCCTTGGAACGCTGCCAAGCAAAAAGCAGAGCAGTGACCATAAAAGCGAGGAGAGAGCATGCACGAAGCACACTAGTTCTGTCTAGTGCTTTCCGTGCAGAGAGGCGGCAAAGCTGAATGCCGTGCCAGAGCTTCACTTCTCGCTGGAGCACAGGAAGGCAAGAATGAAGAGGCAGAACACAGCCTTGGTTTCAGCAGCCTCCGGGGCTGCAAAAGTTCAGCAATAGCTCTGTCAAAGCAGAACTCGGCTGAGAATGCTCTCGCAGCTTGGGCAAGTTAGGCGCAGCTGTTGACCAGCTCTGCCCGTGGCCACAGGCTGCTTCTTCCACCTTCACTGGGGCAGAGCTTTTGCGGAACAAAGACGGCATTCTTCAAGGGCGTGTTCTCCAGGGTGCTGTGAAACAGAGCCTAGCACGCTGTCTCGCTGATCCTGGCTTTCGGCAAGCAGGCGTGCCAGACCGCCGACATTCTGCACTCTGGCAGCCTAGTTGCCAGCTTTCGGCAGCTGCTGTCCTAGCAAGGAAGCTCAGGGAGTCAAAGCCAGTGCCGGGCGGCACCTTTCTGCTTTGCCCGCCTAAGCGGCGTCACGCTCCCTCGGATACTGTGTCCTTTCCCTCTGCACTGCGTCTGCCGAGGTGCTCTCTGCCTCTCGGAGCAGAAGGGCAAAGGAGCAGGGTAGAAATGGCATTGCTAGCAGGAAAGCTAGATGCCTTGGAACTGTCCCCTTAGCCCTTGCCACTCACTTCAGGCTCGTACGCTGAGCAGAACAGCCTGCTGTTCTGAAGCTTCGCTGGCTGCCGTTCGTGCCCAGACGCGATTTCCTTCCCAAGGAGGCGAAGCGCCGTCTACTTCTCGCAGCGAGCACGCTGCTCCTGGCTTTCGCTTCTGCCGCAACGAGCTCGCTACGAGCACTTTTCTTCTCAACCCTCTAGACCATTGCGTTCTGCTTTTCTTGTCTCGTGAATGGAGACGGAAAGCTTCTCGGCTACAATCTCGCCTAGAACAACTGCGGCTACACATTAAGCTCGCCCGGAACGCCCTGCTGAAACTTGCCTTCTGGCACCCCATTCGCGGGGCAGCCGTCTTTCTTCGGCCACCTGCCAAGTGGCCCCATATCGCCGCGCTCGTTGCACTCCGCTTGTCAGATTGGCTTCCCGTGGCGCTGATTTCAGCCTGGCCAAATACTAGCGCTGCGGAGAGCTGTCTCGCAGACAATCCTGTTCCAGCATAGAAATTTGTCCTGCAATGTTCCCCCCTCTTTTCCCCCATGGTGTTGCTCTGATGAATGCCTTGAGCATGGAACGACTTAAGCCAGCAAGTATTCCTCGCCGGCCACCTCTCGCTGTGCAAGAGGTATGCCGTGGACCCTTGGAACGCTGCCAAGCAAAAAGCAGAGCAGTGACCATAAAAGCGAGGAGAGAGCATGCACGAAGCACGCTAGTTCTGTCTAGTGCTTTCCGTGCAGAGAGGCGGCAAAGCTGAATGCCGTGCCAGAGCTTCACTTCTCGCTGGAGCACAGGAAGGCAAGAATGAAGAGGCAGAACACAGCCTTGGTTTCAGCAGCCTCCGGGGCTGCAAAAGTTCAGCAATAGCTCTGTCAAAGCAGAACTCGGCTGAGAATGCTCTCGCAGCTTGGGCAAGTTAGGCGCAGCTGTTGACCAGCTCTGCCCGTGGCCACAGGCTGCTTCTTCCACCTTCACTGTGGCAGAGCTTTTGCGGAGCAGAGAGGGCATTCTTCAAGGGCGTGTTCTCCAGGGTGCTGTGAAACAGAGCCTAGCACGCTGTCTCGCTGATCCTGGCTTTCGGCAAGCAGGCGTGCCAGACCGCCGACATTCTGCACTCTGGCAGCCTAGTTGCCAGCTTTCGGCAGCTGCTGTCCTAGCAAGGAAGCTCAGGGAGTCAAAGCCAGTGCCGGGCGGCACCTTTCTGCTTTGCCCGCCTAAGCGGCGTCACGCTCCCTCGGATACTGTGTCCTTTCCCTCTGCACTGCGTCTGCCGAGGTGCTCTCTGCCTCTCGGAGCAGAAGGGCAAAGGACAATGTTTTCCACAGCAGGGTAGAAATGGCATTGCTAGCAGGAAAGCTAGATGCCTTGGAACTGTCCCCTTAGCCCTTGCCACTCACTTCAGGCTCGTACGCTGAGCAGAACAGCCTGCTGTTCTGAAGCTTCGCTGGCTGCCGTTCGTGCCCAGACGCGATTTCCTTCCCAAGGAGGCGAAGCGCCGTCTACTTCTCGCAGCGAGCACGCTGCTCCTGGCTTTCGCTTCTGCCGCAACGAGCTCGCTACGAGCACTTTTCTTCTCAACCCTCTAGACCATTGCGTTCTGCTTTTCTTGTCTCGTGAATGGAGACGGAAAGCTTCTCGGCTACAATCTCGCCTAGAACAACTGCGGCTACACATTAAGCTCGCCCGGAACGCCCTGCTGAAACTTGCCTTCTGGCACCCCATTCGCGGGGCAGCCGTCTTTCTTCGGCCACCTGCCAAGTGGCCCCATATCGCCGCGCTCGTTGCACTCCGCTTGTCAGATTGGCTTCCCGTGGCGCTGATTTCAGCCTGGCCAAATACTAGCGCTGCGGAGAGCTGTCTCGCAGACAATCCTGTTCCAGCATAGAAATTTGTCCTGCAATGTTCCCCCCTCTTTTCCCCCATGGTGTTGCTCTGATGAATGCCTTGAGCATGGAACGACTTAAGCCAGCAAGTATTCCTCGCCGGCCACCTCTCGCTGTGCAAGAGGTATGCCGTGGACCCTTGGAACGCTGCCAAGCAAAAAGCAGAGCAGTGACCATAAAAGCGAGGAGAGAGCATGCACGAAGCACGCTAGTTCTGTCTAGTGCTTTCCGTGCAGAGAGGCGGCAAAGCTGAATGCCGTGCCAGAGCTTCACTTCTCGCTGGAGCACAGGAAGGCAAGAATGAAGAGGCAGAACACAGCCTTGGTTTCAGCAGCCTCCGGGGCTGCAAAAGTTCAGCAATAGCTCTGTCAAAGCAGAACTCGGCTGAGAATGCTCTCGCAGCTTGGGCAAGTTAGGCGCAGCTGTTGACCAGCTCTGCCCGTGGCCACAGGCTGCTTCTTCCACCTTCACTGTGGCAGAGCTTTTGCGGAGCAGAGAGGGCATTCTTCAAGGGCGTGTTCTCCAAGGTGCTGTGAAACAGAGCCTAGCACGCTGTCTCGCTGATCCTGGCTTTCGGCAAGCAGGCGTGCCAGACCGCCGACATTCTGCACTCTGGCAGCCTAGTTGCCAGCTTTCGGCAGCTGCTGTCCTAGCAAGGAAGCTCAGGGAGTCAAAGCCAGTGCCGGGCGGCACCTTTCTGCTTTGCCCGCCTAAGCGGCGTCACGCTCCCTCGGATACTGTGTCCTTTCCCTCTGCACTGCGTCTGCCGAGGTGCTCTCTGCCTCTCGGAGCAGAAGGGCAAAGGACAATGTTTTCCACAGCAGGGTAGAAATGGCATTGCTAGCAGGAAAGCTAGATGCCTTGGGACTGTCCCCTTAGCCCTTGCCACTCACTTCAGGCTCGTACGCTGAGCAGAACAGCCTGCTGTTCTGAAGCTTCGCTGGCTGCCGTTCGTGCCCAGACGCGATTTCCTTCCCAAGGAGGCGAAGCGCCGTCTACTTCTCGCAGCGAGCACGCTGCTCCTGGCTTTCGCTTCTGCCGCAACGAGCTCGCTACGAGCACTTTTCTTCTCAACCCTCTAGACCATTGCGTTCTGCTTTTCTTGTCTCGTGAATGGAGACGGAAAGCTTCTCGGCTACAATCTCGCCTAGAACAACTGCGGCTACACATTAAGCTCGCCCGGAACGCCCTGCTGAAACTTGCCTTCTGGCACCCCATTCGCGGGGCAGCCGTCTTTCTTCGGCCACCTGCCAAGTGGCCCCATATCGCCGCGCTCGTTGCACTCCGCTTGTCAGATTGGCTTCCCGTGGCGCTGATTTCAGCCTGGCCAAATACTAGCGCTGCGGAGAGCTGTCTCGCAGACAATCCTGTTCCAGCATAGAAATTTGTCCTGCAATGTTCCCCCCTCTTTTCCCCCATGGTGTTGCTCTGATGAATGCCTTGAGCATGGAACGACTTAAGCCAGCAAGTATTCCTCGCCGGCCACCTCTCGCTGTGCAAGAGGTATGCCGTGGACCCTTGGAACGCTGCCAAGCAAAAAGCAGAGCAGTGACCATAAAAGCGAGGAGAGAGCATGCACGAAGCACGCTAGTTCTGTCTAGTGCTTTCCGTGCAGAGAGGCGGCAAAGCTGAATGCCGTGCCAGAGCTTCACTTCTCGCTGGAGCACAGGAAGGCAAGAATGAAGAGGCAGAACACAGCCTTGGTTTCAGCAGCCTCCGGGGCTGCAAAAGTTCAGCAATAGCTCTGTCAAAGCAGAACTCGGCTGAGAATGCTCTCGCAGCTTGGGCAAGTTAGGCGCAGCTGTTGACCAGCTCTGCCCGTGGCCACAGGCTGCTTCTTCCACCTTCACTGTGGCAGAGCTTTTGCGGAGCAGAGAGGGCATTCTTCAAGGGCGTGTTCTCCAGGGTGCTGTGAAACAGAGCCTAGCACGCTGTCTCGCTGATCCTGGCTTTCGGCAAGCAGGCGTGCCAGACCGCCGACATTCTGCACTCTGGCAGCCTAGTTGCCAGCTTTCGGCAGCTGCTGTCCTAGCAAGGAAGCTCAGGGAGTCAAAGCCAGTGCCGGGCGGCACCTTTCTGCTTTGCCCGCCTAAGCGGCGTCACGCTCCCTCGGATACTGTGTCCTTTCCCTCTGCACTGCGTCTGCCGAGGTGCTCTCTGCCTCTCGGAGCAGAAGGGCAAAGGACAATGTTTTCCACAGCAGGGTAGAAATGGCATTGCTAGCAGGAAAGCTAGATGCCTTGGGACTGTCCCCTTAGCCCTTGCCACTCACTTCAGGCTCGTACGATGAGCAGAACAGCCTGCTGTTCTGAAGCTTCGCTGGCTGCCGTTCGTGCCCAGACGCGGTTTCCTTCCCAAGGAGGCGAAGCGCCGTCTACTTCTCGCAGCGAGCACGCTGCTCCTGGCTTTCGCTTCTGCCGCAACGAGCTCGCTACGAGCACTTTTCTTCTCAACCCTCTAGACCATTGCGTTCTGCTTTTCTTGTCTCGTGAATGGAGACGGAAAGCTTCTCGGCTACAATCTCGCCTAGAACAACTGCGGCTACACATTAAGCTCGCCCGGAACGCCCTGCTGAAACTTGCCTTCTGGCACCCCATTCGCGGGGCAGCCGTCTTTCTTCGGCCACCTGCCAAGTGGCCCCATATCGCCGCGCTCGTTGCACTCCGCTTGTCAGATTGGCTTCCCGTGGCGCTGATTTCAGCCTGGCCAAATACTAGCGCTGCGGAGAGCTGTCTCGCAGACAATCCTGTTCCAGCATAGAAATTTGTCCTGCAATGTTCCCCCCTCTTTTCCCCCATGGTGTTGCTCTGATGAATGCCTTGAGCATGGAACGACTTAAGCCAGCAAGTATTCCTCGCCGGCCACCTCTCGCTGTGCAAGAGGTATGCCGTGGACCCTTGGAACGCTGCCAAGCAAAAAGCAGAGCAGTGACCATAAAAGCGAGGAGAGAGCATGCACGAAGCACACTAGTTCTGTCTAGTGCTTTCCGTGCAGAGAGGCGGCAAAGCTGAATGCCGTGCCAGAGCTTCACTTCTCGCTGGAGCACAGGAAGGCAAGAATGAAGAGGCAGAACACAGCCTTGGTTTCAGCAGCCTCCGGGGCTGCAAAAGTTCAGCAATAGCTCTGTCAAAGCAGAACTCGGCTGAGAATGCTCTCGCAGCTTGGGCAAGTTAGGCGCAGCTGTTGACCAGCTCTGCCCGTGGCCACAGGCTGCTTCTTCCACCTTCACTGTGGCAGAGCTTTTGCGGAGCAGAGAGGGCATTCTTCAAGGGCGTGTTCTCCAGGGTGCTGTGAAACAGAGCCTAGCACGCTGTCTCGCTGATCCTGGCTTTCGGCAAGCAGGCGTGCCAGACCGCCGACATTCTGCACTCTGGCAGCCTAGTTGCCAGCTTTCGGCAGCTGCTGTCCTAGCAAGGAAGCTCAGGGAGTCAAAGCCAGTGCCGGGCGGCACCTTTCTGCTTTGCCCGCCTAAGCGGCGTCACGCTCCCTCGGATACTGTGTCCTTTCCCTCTGCACTGCGTCTGCCGAGGTGCTCTCTGCCTCTCGGAGCAGAAGGGCAAAGGACAATGTTTTCCACAGCAGGGTAGAAATGGCATTGCTAGCAGGAAAGCTAGATGCCTTGGAACTGTCCCCTTAGCCCTTGCCACTCACTTCGGGCTCGTACGCTGAGCAGACCAGCCTGCTGTTCTGAAGCTTCGCTGGCTGCCGTTCGTGCCCAGACGCCATTTCCTTCCCAAGGAGGCGAAGCGCCGTCTACTTCTCGCAGCGAGCACGCTGCTCCTGGCTTTCGCTTCTGCCGCAACGAGCTCGCTACGAGCACTTTTCTTCTCAACCCTCTAGACCATTGCGTTCTGCTTTTCTTGTCTCGTGAATGGAGACGGAAAGCTTCTCGGCTACAATCTCGCCTAGAACAACTGCGGCTACACATTAAGCTCGCCCGGAACGCCCTGCTGAAACTTGCCTTCTGGCACCCCATTCGCGGGGCAGCCGTCTTTCTTCGGCCACCTGCCAAGTGGCCCCATATCGCCGCGCTCGTTGCACTCCGCTTGTCAGATTGGCTTCCCGTGGCGCTGATTTCAGCCTGGCCAAATACTAGCGCTGCGGAGAGCTGTCTCGCAGACAATCCTGTTCCAGCATAGAAATTTGTCCTGCAATGTTCCCCCCTCTTTTCCCCCATGGTGTTGCTCTGATGAATGCCTTGAGCATGGAACGACTTAAGCCAGCAAGTATTCCTCGCCGGCCACCTCTCGCTGTGCAAGAGGTATGCCGTGGACCCTTGGAACGCTGCCAAGCAAAAAGCAGAGCAGTGACCATAAAAGCGAGGAGAGAGCATGCACGAAGCACGCTAGTTCTGTCTAGTGCTTTCCGTGCAGAGAGGCGGCAAAGCTGAATGCCGTGCCAGAGCTTCACTTCTCGCTGGAGCACAGGAAGGCAAGAATGAAGAGGCAGAACACAGCCTTGGTTTCAGCAGCCTCCGGGGCTGCAAAAGTTCAGCAATAGCTCTGTCAAAGCAGAACTCGGCTGAGAATGCTCTCGCAGCTTGGGCAAGTTAGGCGCAGCTGTTGACCAGCTCTGCCCGTGGCCACAGGCTGCTTCTTCCACCTTCACTGTGGCAGAGCTTTTGCGGAGCAGAGAGGGCATTCTTCAAGGGCGTGTTCTCCAGGGTGCTGTGAAACAGAGCCTAGCACGCTGTCTCGCTGATCCTGGCTTTCGGCAAGCAGGCGTGCCAGACCGCCGACATTCTGCACTCTGGCAGCCTAGTTGCCAGCTTTCGGCAGCTGCTGTCCTAGCAAGGAAGCTCAGGGAGTCAAAGCCAGTGCCGGGCGGCACCTTTCTGCTTTGCCCGCCTAAGCGGCGTCACGCTCCCTCGGATACTGTGTCCTTTCCCTCTGCACTGCGTCTGCCGAGGTGCTCTCTGCCTCTCGGAGCAGAAGGGCAAAGGAGCAGGGTAGAAATGGCATTGCTAGCAGGAAAGCTAGATGCCTTGGAACTGTCCCCTTAGCCCTTGCCACTCACTTCAGGCTCGTACGCTGAGCAGACCAGCCTGCTGTTCTGAAGCTTCGCTGGCTGCCGTTCGTGCCCAGACGCCATTTCCTTCCCAAGGAGGCGAAGCGCCGTCTACTTCTCGCAGCGAGCACGCTGCTCCTGGCTTTCGCTTCTGCCGCAACGAGCTCGCTACGAGCACTTTTCTTCTCAACCCTCTAGACCATTGCGTTCTGCTTTTCTTGTCTCGTGAATGGAGACGGAAAGCTTCTCGGCTACAATCTCGCCTAGAACAACTGCGGCTACACATTAAGCTCGCCCGGAACGCCCTGCTGAAACTTGCCTTCTGGCACCCCATTCGCGGGGCAGCCGTCTTTCTTCGGCCACCTGCCAAGTGGCCCCATATCGCCGCGCTCGTTGCACTCCGCTTGTCAGATTGGCTTCCCGTGGCGCTGATTTCAGCCTGGCCAAATACTAGCGCTGCGGAGAGCTGTCTCGCAGACAATCCTGTTCCAGCATAGAAATTTGTCCTGCAATGTTCCCCCCTCTTTTCCCCCATGGTGTTGCTCTGATGAATGCCTTGAGCATGGAACGACTTAAGCCAGCAAGTATTCCTCGCTGGCCACCTCTCGCTGTGCAAGAGGTATGCCGTGGACCCTTGGAACGCTGCCAAGCAAAAAGCAGAGCAGTGACCATAAAAGCGAGGAGAGAGCATGCACGAAGCACGCTAGTTCTGTCTAGTGCTTTCCGTGCAGAGAGGCGGCAAAGCTGAATGCCGTGCCAGAGCTTCACTTCTCGCTGGAGCACAGGAAGGCAAGAATGAAGAGGCAGAACACAGCCTTGGTTTCAGCAGCCTCCGGGGCTGCAAAAGTTCAGCAATAGCTCTGTCAAAGCAGAACTCGGCTGAGAATGCTCTCGCAGCTTGGGCAAGTTAGGCGCAGCTGTTGACCAGCTCTGCCCGTGGCCACAGGCTGCTTCTTCCACCTTCACTGTGGCAGAGCTTTTGCGGAGCAGAGAGGGCATTCTTCAAGGGCGTGTTCTCCAGGGTGCTGTGAAACAGAGCCTAGCACGCTGTCTCGCTGATCCTGGCTTTCGGCAAGCAGGCGTGCCAGACCGCCGACATTCTGCACTCTGGCAGCCTAGTTGCCAGCTTTCGGCAGCTGCTGTCCTAGCAAGGAAGCTCAGGGAGTCAAAGCCAGTGCCGGGCGGCACCTTTCTGCTTTGCCCGCCTAAGCGGCGTCACGCTCCCTCGGATACTGTGTCCTTTCCCTCTGCACTGCGTCTGCCGAGGTGCTCTCTGCCTCTCGGAGCAGAAGGGCAAAGGAGCAGGGTAGAAATGGCATTGCTAGCAGGAAAGCTAGATGCCTTGGGACTGTCCCCTTAGCCCTTGCCACTCACTTCAGGCTCGTACGCTGAGCAGACCAGCCTGCTGTTCTGAAGCTTCGCTGGCTGCCGTTCGTGCCCAGACGCCATTTCCTTCCCAAGGAGGCGAAGCGCCGTCTACTTCTCGCAGCGAGCACGCTGCTCCTGGCTTTCGCTTCTGCCGCAACGAGCTCGCTACGAGCACTTTTCTTCTCAACCCTCTAGACCATTGCGTTCTGCTTTTCTTGTCTCGTGAATGGAGACGGAAAGCTTCTCGGCTACAATCTCGCCTAGAACAACTGCGGCTACACATTAAGCTCGCCCGGAACGCCCTGCTGAAACTTGCCTTCTGGCACCCCATTCGCGGGGCAGCCGTCTTTCTTCGGCCACCTGCCAAGTGGCCCCATATCGCCGCGCTCGTTGCACTCCGCTTGTCAGATTGGCTTCCCGTGGCGCTGATTTCAGCCTGGCCAAATACTAGCGCTGCGGAGAGCTGTCTCGCAGACAATCCTGTTCCAGCATAGAAATTTGTCCTGCAATGTTCCCCCCTCTTTTCCCCCATGGTGTTGCTCTGATGAATGCCTTGAGCATGGAACGACTTAAGCCAGCAAGTATTCCTCGCCGGCCACCTCTCGCTGTGCAAGAGGTATGCCGTGGACCCTTGGAACGCTGCCAAGCAAAAAGCAGAGCAGTGACCATAAAAGCGAGGAGAGAGCATGCACGAAGCACGCTAGTTCTGTCTAGTGCTTTCCGTGCAGAGAGGCGGCAAAGCTGAATGCCGTGCCAGAGCTTCACTTCTCGCTGGAGCACAGGAAGGCAAGAATGAAGAGGCAGAACACAGCCTTGGTTTCAGCAGCCTCCGGGGCTGCAAAAGTTCAGCAATAGCTCTGTCAAAGCAGAACTCGGCTGAGAATGCTCTCGCAGCTTGGGCAAGTTAGGCGCAGCTGTTGACCAGCTCTGCCCGTGGCCACAGGCTGCTTCTTCCACCTTCACTGTGGCAGAGCTTTTGCGGAGCAGAGAGGGCATTCTTCAAGGGCGTGTTCTCCAGGGTGCTGTGAAACAGAGCCTAGCACGCTGTCTCGCTGATCCTGGCTTTCGGCAAGCAGGCGTGCCAGACCGCCGACATTCTGCACTCTGGCAGCCTAGTTGCCAGCTTTCGGCAGCTGCTGTCCTAGCAAGGAAGCTCAGGGAGTCAAAGCCAGTGCCGGGCGGCACCTTTCTGCTTTGCCCGCCTAAGCGGCGTCACGCTCCCTCGGATACTGTGTCCTTTCCCTCTGCACTGCGTCTGCCGAGGTGCTCTCTGCCTCTCGGAGCAGAAGGGCAAAGGACAATGTTTTCCACAGCAGGGTAGAAATGGCATTGCTAGCAGGAAAGCTAGATGCCTTGGGACTGTCCCCTTAGCCCTTGCCACTCACTTCAGGCTCGTACGCTGAGCAGAACAGCCTGCTGTTCTGAAGCTTCGCTGGCTGCCGTTCGTGCCCAGACGCCATTTCCTTCCCAAGGAGGCGAAGCGCCGTCTACTTCTCGCAGCGAGCACGCTGCTCCTGGCTTTCGCTTCTGCCGCAACGAGCTCGCTACGAGCACTTTTCTTCTCAACCCTCTAGACCATTGCGTTCTGCTTTTCTTGTCTCGTGAATGGAGACGGAAAGCTTCTCGGCTACAATCTCGCCTAGAACAACTGCGGCTACACATTAAGCTCGCCCGGAACGCCCTGCTGAAACTTGCCTTCTGGCACCCCATTCGCGGGGCAGCCGTCTTTCTTCGGCCACCTGCCAAGTGGCCCCATATCGCCGCGCTCGTTGCACTCCGCTTGTCAGATTGGCTTCCCGTGGCGCTGATTTCAGCCTGGCCAAATACTAGCGCTGCGGAGAGCTGTCTCGCAGACAATCCTGTTCCAGCATAGAAATTTGTCCTGCAATGTTCCCCCCTCTTTTCCCCCATGGTGTTGCTCTGATGAATGCCTTGAGCATGGAACGACTTAAGCCAGCAAGTATTCCTCGCCGGCCACCTCTCGCTGTGCAAGAGGTATGCCGTGGACCCTTGGAACGCTGCCAAGCAAAAAGCAGAGCAGTGACCATAAAAGCGAGGAGAGAGCATGCACGAAGCACACTAGTTCTGTCTAGTGCTTTCCGTGCAGAGAGGCGGCAAAGCTGAATGCCGTGCCAGAGCTTCACTTCTCGCTGGAGCACAGGAAGGCAAGAATGAAGAGGCAGAACACAGCCTTGGTTTCAGCAGCCTCCGGGGCTGCAAAAGTTCAGCAATAGCTCTGTCAAAGCAGAACTCGGCTGAGAATGCTCTCGCAGCTTGGGCAAGTTAGGCGCAGCTGTTGACCAGCTCTGCCCGTGGCCACAGGCTGCTTCTTCCACCTTCACTGTGGCAGAGCTTTTGCGGAGCAGAGAGGGCATTCTTCAAGGGCGTGTTCTCCAGGGTGCTGTGAAACAGAGCCTAGCACGCTGTCTCGCTGATCCTGGCTTTCGGCAAGCAGGCGTGCCAGACCGCCGACATTCTGCACTCTGGCAGCCTAGTTGCCAGCTTTCGGCAGCTGCTGTCCTAGCAAGGAAGCTCAGGGAGTCAAAGCCAGTGCCGGGCGGCACCTTTCTGCTTTGCCCGCCTAAGCGGCGTCACGCTCCCTCGGATACTGTGTCCTTTCCCTCTGCACTGCGTCTGCCGAGGTGCTCTCTGCCTCTCGGAGCAGAAGGGCAAAGGACAATGTTTTCCACAGCAGGGTAGAAATGGCATTGCTAGCAGGAAAGCTAGATGCCTTGGGACTGTCCCCTTAGCCCTTGCCACTCACTTCAGGCTCGTACGCTGAGCAGAACAGCCTGCTGTTCTGAAGCTTCGCTGGCTGCCGTTCGTGCCCAGACGCCATTTCCTTCCCAAGGAGGCGAAGCGCCGTCTACTTCTCGCAGCGAGCACGCTGCTCCTGGCTTTCGCTTCTGCCGCAACGAGCTCGCTACGAGCACTTTTCTTCTCAACCCTCTAGACCATTGCGTTCTGCTTTTCTTGTCTCGTGAATGGAGACGGAAAGCTTCTCGGCTACAATCTCGCCTAGAACAACTGCGGCTACACATTAAGCTCGCCCGGAACGCCCTGCTGAAACTTGCCTTCTGGCACCCCATTCGCGGGGCAGCCGTCTTTCTTCGGCCACCTGCCAAGTGGCCCCATATCGCCGCGCTCGTTGCACTCCGCTTGTCAGATTGGCTTCCCGTGGCGCTGATTTCAGCCTGGCCAAATACTAGCGCTGCGGAGAGCTGTCTCGCAGACAATCCTGTTCCAGCATAGAAATTTGTCCTGCAATGTTCCCCCCTCTTTTCCCCCATGGTGTTGCTCTGATGAATGCCTTGAGCATGGAACGACTTAAGCCAGCAAGTATTCCTCGCCGGCCACCTCTCGCTGTGCAAGAGGTATGCCGTGGACCCTTGGAACGCTGCCAAGCAAAAAGCAGAGCAGTGACCATAAAAGCGAGGAGAGAGCATGCACGAAGCACGCTAGTTCTGTCTAGTGCTTTCCGTGCAGAGAGGCGGCAAAGCTGAATGCCGTGCCAGAGCTTCACTTCTCGCTGGAGCACAGGAAGGCAAGAATGAAGAGGCAGAACACAGCCTTGGTTTCAGCAGCCTCCGGGGCTGCAAAAGTTCAGCAATAGCTCTGTCAAAGCAGAACTCGGCTGAGAATGCTCTCGCAGCTTGGGCAAGTTAGGCGCAGCTGTTGACCAGCTCTGCCCGTGGCCACAGGCTGCTTCTTCCACCTTCACTGTGGCAGAGCTTTTGCGGAGCAGAGAGGGCATTCTTCAAGGGCGTGTTCTCCAGGGTGCTGTGAAACAGAGCCTAGCACGCTGTCTCGCTGATCCTGGCTTTCGGCAAGCAGGCGTGCCAGACCGCCGACATTCTGCACTCTGGCAGCCTAGTTGCCAGCTTTCGGCAGCTGCTGTCCTAGCAAGGAAGCTCAGGGAGTCAAAGCCAGTGCCGGGCGGCACCTTTCTGCTTTGCCCGCCTAAGCGGCGTCACGCTCCCTCGGATACTGTGTCCTTTCCCTCTGCACTGCGTCTGCCGAGGTGCTCTCTGCCTCTCGGAGCAGAAGGGCAAAGGAGCAGGGTAGAAATGGCATTGCTAGCAGGAAAGCTAGATGCCTTGGAACTGTCCCCTTAGCCCTTGCCACTCACTTCAGGCTCGTACGCTGAGCAGACCAGCCTGCTGTTCTGAAGCTTCGCTGGCTGCCGTTCGTGCCCAGACGCGGTTTCCTTCCCAAGGAGGCGAAGCGCCGTCTACTTCTCGCAGCGAGCACGCTGCTCCTGGCTTTCGCTTCTGCCGCAACGAGCTCGCTACGAGCACTTTTCTTCTCAACCCTCTAGACCATTGCGTTCTGCTTTTCTTGTCTCGTGAATGGAGACGGAAAGCTTCTCGGCTACAATCTCGCCTAGAACAACTGCGGCTACACATTAAGCTCGCCCGGAACGCCCTGCTGAAACTTGCCTTCTGGCACCCCATTCGCGGGGCAGCCGTCTTTCTTCGGCCACCTGCCAAGTGGCCCCATATCGCCGCGCTCGTTGCACTCCGCTTGTCAGATTGGCTTCCCGTGGCGCTGATTTCAGCCTGGCCAAATACTAGCGCTGCGGAGAGCTGTCTCGCAGACAATCCTGTTCCAGCATAGAAATTTGTCCTGCAATGTTCCCCCCTCTTTTCCCCCATGGTGTTGCTCTGATGAATGCCTTGAGCATGGAACGACTTAAGCCAGCAAGTATTCCTCGCCGGCCACCTCTCGCTGTGCAAGAGGTATGCCGTGGACCCTTGGAACGCTGCCAAGCAAAAAGCAGAGCAGTGACCATAAAAGCGAGGAGAGAGCATGCACGAAGCACGCTAGTTCTGTCTAGTGCTTTCCGTGCAGAGAGGCGGCAAAGCTGAATGCCGTGCCAGAGCTTCACTTCTCGCTGGAGCACAGGAAGGCAAGAATGAAGAGGCAGAACACAGCCTTGGTTTCAGCAGCCTCCGGGGCTGCAAAAGTTCAGCAATAGCTCTGTCAAAGCAGAACTCGGCTGAGAATGCTCTCGCAGCTTGGGCAAGTTAGGCGCAGCTGTTGACCAGCTCTGCCCGTGGCCACAGGCTGCTTCTTCCACCTTCACTGTGGCAGAGCTTTTGCGGAGCAGAGAGGGCATTCTTCAAGGGCGTGTTCTCCAGGGTGCTGTGAAACAGAGCCTAGCACGCTGTCTCGCTGATCCTGGCTTTCGGCAAGCAGGCGTGCCAGACCGCCGACATTCTGCACTCTGGCAGCCTAGTTGCCAGCTTTCGGCAGCTGCTGTCCTAGCAAGGAAGCTCAGGGAGTCAAAGCCAGTGCCGGGCGGCACCTTTCTGCTTTGCCCGCCTAAGCGGCGTCACGCTCCCTCGGATACTGTGTCCTTTCCCTCTGCACTGCGTCTGCCGAGGTGCTCTCTGCCTCTCGGAGCAGAAGGGCAAAGGACAATGTTTTCCACAGCAGGGTAGAAATGGCATTGCTAGCAGGAAAGCTAGATGCCTTGGAACTGTCCCCTTAGCCCTTGCCACTCACTTCAGGCTCGTACGCTGAGCAGAACAGCCTGCTGTTCTGAAGCTTCGCTGGCTGCCGTTCGTGCCCAGACGCGGTTTCCTTCCCAAGGAGGCGAAGCGCCGTCTACTTCTCGCAGCGAGCACGCTGCTCCTGGCTTTCGCTTCTGCCGCAACGAGCTCGCTACGAGCACTTTTCTTCTCAACCCTCTAGACCATTGCGTTCTGCTTTTCTTGTCTCGTGAATGGAGACGGAAAGCTTCTCGGCTACAATCTCGCCTAGAACAACTGCGGCTACACATTAAGCTCGCCCGGAACGCCCTGCTGAAACTTGCCTTCTGGCACCCCATTCGCGGGGCAGCCGTCTTTCTTCGGCCACCTGCCAAGTGGCCCCATATCGCCGCGCTCGTTGCACTCCGCTTGTCAGATTGGCTTCCCGTGGCGCTGATTTCAGCCTGGCCAAATACTAGCGCTGCGGAGAGCTGTCTCGCAGACAATCCTGTTCCAGCATAGAAATTTGTCCTGCAATGTTCCCCCCTCTTTTCCCCCATGGTGTTGCTCTGATGAATGCCTTGAGCATGGAACGACTTAAGCCAGCAAGTATTCCTCGCCGGCCACCTCTCGCTGTGCAAGAGGTATGCCGTGGACCCTTGGAACGCTGCCAAGCAAAAAGCAGAGCAGTGACCATAAAAGCGAGGAGAGAGCATGCACGAAGCACACTAGTTCTGTCTAGTGCTTTCCGTGCAGAGAGGCGGCAAAGCTGAATGCCGTGCCAGAGCTTCACTTCTCGCTGGAGCACAGGAAGGCAAGAATGAAGAGGCAGAACACAGCCTTGGTTTCAGCAGCCTCCGGGGCTGCAAAAGTTCAGCAATAGCTCTGTCAAAGCAGAACTCGGCTGAGAATGCTCTCGCAGCTTGGGAAAGTTAGGCGCAGCTGTTGACCAGCTCTGCCCGTGGCCACAGGCTGCTTCTTCCACCTTCGCTGTGGCAGAGCTTTTGCGGAACAGAGACGGCATTCTTCAAGTGCGTGTTCTCCAGGGTGCTGTGAAACAGAGCCTAGCACGCTGTCTCGCTGATCCTGGCTTTCGGCAAGCAGGCGTGCCAGACCGCCGACATTCTGCACTCTGGCAGCCTAGTTGCCAGCTTTCGGCAGCTGCTGTCCTAGCAAGGAAGCTCAGGGAGTCAAAGCCAGTGCCGGGCGGCACCTTTCTGCTTTGCCCGCCTAAGCGGCGTCACGCTCCCTCGGATACTGTGTCCTTTCCCTCTGCACTGCGTCTGCCGAGGTGCTCTCTGCCTCTCGGAGCAGAAGGGCAAAGGAGCAGGGTAGAAATGGCATTGCTAGCAGGAAAGCTAGATGCCTTGGAACTGTCCCCTTAGCCCTTGCCACTCACTTCAGGCTCGTACGCTGAGCAGAACAGCCTGCTGTTCTGAAGCTTCGCTGGCTGCCGTTCGTGCCCAGACGCGGTTTCCTTCCCAAGGAGGCGAAGCGCCGTCTACTTCTCGCAGCGAGCACGCTGCTCCTGGCTTTCGCTTCTGCCGCAACGAGCTCGCTACGAGCACTTTTCTTCTCAACCCTCTAGACCATTGCGTTCTGCTTTTCTTGTCTCGTGAATGGAGACGGAAAGCTTCTCGGCTACAATCTCGCCTAGAACAACTGCGGCTACACATTAAGCTCGCCCGGAACGCCCTGCTGAAACTTGCCTTCTGGCACCCCATTCGCGGGGCAGCCGTCTTTCTTCGGCCACCTGCCAAGTGGCCCCATATCGCCGCGCTCGTTGCACTCCGCTTGTCAGATTGGCTTCCCGTGGCGCTGATTTCAGCCTGGCCAAATACTAGCGCTGCGGAGAGCTGTCTCGCAGACAATCCTGTTCCAGCATAGAAATTTGTCCTGCAATGTTCCCCCCTCTTTTCCCCCATGGTGTTGCTCTGATGAATGCCTTGAGCATGGAACGACTTAAGCCAGCAAGTATTCCTCGCCGGCCACCTCTCGCTGTGCAAGAGGTATGCCGTGGACCCTTGGAACGCTGCCAAGCAAAAAGCAGAGCAGTGACCATAAAAGCGAGGAGAGAGCATGCACGAAGCACACTAGTTCTGTCTAGTGCTTTCCGTGCAGAGAGGCGGCAAAGCTGAATGCCGTGCCAGAGCTTCACTTCTCGCTGGAGCACAGGAAGGCAAGAATGAAGAGGCAGAACACAGCCTTGGTTTCAGCAGCCTCCGGGGCTGCAAAAGTTCAGCAATAGCTCTGTCAAAGCAGAACTCGGCTGAGAATGCTCTCGCAGCTTGGGCAAGTTAGGCGCAGCTGTTGACCAGCTCTGCCCGTGGCCACAGGCTGCTTCTTCCACCTTCACTGTGGCAGAGCTTTTGCGGAGCAGAGAGGGCATTCTTCAAGGGCGTGTTCTCCAGGGTGCTGTGAAACAGAGCCTAGCACGCTGTCTCGCTGATCCTGGCTTTCGGCAAGCAGGCGTGCCAGACCGCCGACATTCTGCACTCTGGCAGCCTAGTTGCCAGCTTTCGGCAGCTGCTGTCCTAGCAAGGAAGCTCAGGGAGTCAAAGCCAGTGCCGGGCGGCACCTTTCTGCTTTGCCCGCCTAAGCGGCGTCACGCTCCCTCGGATACTGTGTCCTTTCCCTCTGCACTGCGTCTGCCGAGGTGCTCTCTGCCTCTCGGAGCAGAAGGGCAAAGGACAATGTTTTCCACAGCAGGGTAGAAATGGCATTGCTAGCAGGAAAGCTAGATGCCTTGGAACTGTCCCCTTAGCCCTTGCCACTCACTTCAGGCTCGTACGCTGAGCAGAACAGCCTGCTGTTCTGAAGCTTCGCTGGCTGCCGTTCGTGCCCAGACGCGGTTTCCTTCCCAAGGAGGCGAAGCGCCGTCTACTTCTCGCAGCGAGCACGCTGCTCCTGGCTTTCGCTTCTGCCGCAACGAGCTCGCTACGAGCACTTTTCTTCTCAACCCTCTAGACCATTGCGTTCTGCTTTTCTTGTCTCGTGAATGGAGACGGAAAGCTTCTCGGCTACAATCTCGCCTAGAACAACTGCGGCTACACATTAAGCTCGCCCGGAACGCCCTGCTGAAACTTGCCTTCTGGCACCCCATTCGCGGGGCAGCCGTCTTTCTTCGGCCACCTGCCAAGTGGCCCCATATCGCCGCGCTCGTTGCACTCCGCTTGTCAGATTGGCTTCCCGTGGCGCTGATTTCAGCCTGGCCAAATACTAGCGCTGCGGAGAGCTGTCTCGCAGACAATCCTGTTCCAGCATAGAAATTTGTCCTGCAATGTTCCCCCCTCTTTTCCCCCATGGTGTTGCTCTGATGAATGCCTTGAGCATGGAACGACTTAAGCCAGCAAGTATTCCTCGCCGGCCACCTCTCGCTGTGCAAGAGGTATGCCGTGGACCCTTGGAACGCTGCCAAGCAAAAAGCAGAGCAGTGACCATAAAAGCGAGGAGAGAGCATGCACGAAGCACACTAGTTCTGTCTAGTGCTTTCCGTGCAGAGAGGCGGCAAAGCTGAATGCCGTGCCAGAGCTTCACTTCTCGCTGGAGCACAGGAAGGCAAGAATGAAGAGGCAGAACACAGCCTTGGTTTCAGCAGCCTCCGGGGCTGCAAAAGTTCAGCAATAGCTCTGTCAAAGCAGAACTCGGCTGAGAATGCTCTCGCAGCTTGGGCAAGTTAGGCGCAGCTGTTGACCAGCTCTGCCCGTGGCCACAGGCTGCTTCTTCCACCTTCACTGTGGCAGAGCTTTTGCGGAGCAGAGAGGGCATTCTTCAAGGGCGTGTTCTCCAGGGTGCTGTGAAACAGAGCCTAGCACGCTGTCTCGCTGATCCTGGCTTTCGGCAAGCAGGCGTGCCAGACCGCCGACATTCTGCACTCTGGCAGCCTAGTTGCCAGCTTTCGGCAGCTGCTGTCCTAGCAAGGAAGCTCAGGGAGTCAAAGCCAGTGCCGGGCGGCACCTTTCTGCTTTGCCCGCCTAAGCGGCGTCACGCTCCCTCGGATACTGTGTCCTTTCCCTCTGCACTGCGTCTGCCGAGGTGCTCTCTGCCTCTCGGAGCAGAAGGGCAAAGGAGCAGGGTAGAAATGGCATTGCTAGCAGGAAAGCTAGATGCCTTGGAACTGTCCCCTTAGCCCTTGCCACTCACTTCAGGCTCGTACGCTGAGCAGACCAGCCTGCTGTTCTGAAGCTTCGCTGGCTGCCGTTCGTGCCCAGACGCGGTTTCCTTCCCAAGGAGGCGAAGCGCCGTCTACTTCTCGCAGCGAGCACGCTGCTCCTGGCTTTCGCTTCTGCCGCAACGAGCTCGCTACGAGCACTTTTCTTCTCAACCCTCTAGACCATTGCGTTCTGCTTTTCTTGTCTCGTGAATGGAGACGGAAAGCTTCTCGGCTACAATCTCGCCTAGAACAACTGCGGCTACACATTAAGCTCGCCCGGAACGCCCTGCTGAAACTTGCCTTCTGGCACCCCATTCGCGGGGCAGCCGTCTTTCTTCGGCCACCTGCCAAGTGGCCCCATATCGCCGCGCTCGTTGCACTCCGCTTGTCAGATTGGCTTCCCGTGGCGCTGATTTCAGCCTGGCCAAATACTAGCGCTGCGGAGAGCTGTCTCGCAGACAATCCTGTTCCAGCATAGAAATTTGTCCTGCAATGTTCCCCCCTCTTTTCCCCCATGGTGTTGCTCTGATGAATGCCTTGAGCATGGAACGACTTAAGCCAGCAAGTATTCCTCGCCGGCCACCTCTCGCTGTGCAAGAGGTATGCCGTGGACCCTTGGAACGCTGCCAAGCAAAAAGCAGAGCAGTGACCATAAAAGCGAGGAGAGAGCATGCACGAAGCACGCTAGTTCTGTCTAGTGCTTTCCGTGCAGAGAGGCGGCAAAGCTGAATGCCGTGCCAGAGCTTCACTTCTCGCTGGAGCACAGGAAGGCAAGAATGAAGAGGCAGAACACAGCCTTGGTTTCAGCAGCCTCCGGGGCTGCAAAAGTTCAGCAATAGCTCTGTCAAAGCAGAACTCGGCTGAGAATGCTCTCGCAGCTTGGGCAAGTTAGGCGCAGCTGTTGACCAGCTCTGCCCGTGGCCACAGGCTGCTTCTTCCACCTTCACTGTGGCAGAGCTTTTGCGGAGCAGAGAGGGCATTCTTCAAGGGCGTGTTCTCCAGGGTGCTGTGAAACAGAGCCTAGCACGCTGTCTCGCTGATCCTGGCTTTCGGCAAGCAGGCGTGCCAGACCGCCGACATTCTGCACTCTGGCAGCCTAGTTGCCAGCTTTCGGCAGCTGCTGTCCTAGCAAGGAAGCTCAGGGAGTCAAAGCCAGTGCCGGGCGGCACCTTTCTGCTTTGCCCGCCTAAGCGGCGTCACGCTCCCTCGGATACTGTGTCCTTTCCCTCTGCACTGCGTCTGCCGAGGTGCTCTCTGCCTCTCGGAGCAGAAGGGCAAAGGACAATGTTTTCCACAGCAGGGTAGAAATGGCATTGCTAGCAGGAAAGCTAGATGCCTTGGAACTGTCCCCTTAGCCCTTGCCACTCACTTCAGGCTCGTACGCTGAGCAGAACAGCCTGCTGTTCTGAAGCTTCGCTGGCTGCCGTTCGTGCCCAGACGCGGTTTCCTTCCCAAGGAGGCGAAGCGCCGTCTACTTCTCGCAGCGAGCACGCTGCTCCTGGCTTTCGCTTCTGCCGCAACGAGCTCGCTACGAGCACTTTTCTTCTCAACCCTCTAGACCATTGCGTTCTGCTTTTCTTGTCTCGTGAATGGAGACGGAAAGCTTCTCGGCTACAATCTCGCCTAGAACAACTGCGGCTACACATTAAGCTCGCCCGGAACGCCCTGCTGAAACTTGCCTTCTGGCACCCCATTCGCGGGGCAGCCGTCTTTCTTCGGCCACCTGCCAAGTGGCCCCATATCGCCGCGCTCGTTGCACTCCGCTTGTCAGATTGGCTTCCCGTGGCGCTGATTTCAGCCTGGCCAAATACTAGCGCTGCGGAGAGCTGTCTCGCAGACAATCCTGTTCCAGCATAGAAATTTGTCCTGCAATGTTCCCCCCTCTTTTCCCCCATGGTGTTGCTCTGATGAATGCCTTGAGCATGGAACGACTTAAGCCAGCAAGTATTCCTCGCCGGCCACCTCTCGCTGTGCAAGAGGTATGCCGTGGACCCTTGGAACGCTGCCAAGCAAAAAGCAGAGCAGTGACCATAAAAGCGAGGAGAGAGCATGCACGAAGCACACTAGTTCTGTCTAGTGCTTTCCGTGCAGAGAGGCGGCAAAGCTGAATGCCGTGCCAGAGCTTCACTTCTCGCTGGAGCACAGGAAGGCAAGAATGAAGAGGCAGAACACAGCCTTGGTTTCAGCAGCCTCCGGGGCTGCAAAAGTTCAGCAATAGCTCTGTCAAAGCAGAACTCGGCTGAGAATGCTCTCGCAGCTTGGGAAAGTTAGGCGCAGCTGTTGACCAGCTCTGCCCGTGGCCACAGGCTGCTTCTTCCACCTTCGCTGTGGCAGAGCTTTTGCGGAACAGAGACGGCATTCTTCAAGTGCGTGTTCTCCAGGGTGCTGTGAAACAGAGCCTAGCACGCTGTCTCGCTGATCCTGGCTTTCGGCAAGCAGGCGTGCCAGACCGCCGACATTCTGCACTCTGGCAGCCTAGTTGCCAGCTTTCGGCAGCTGCTGTCCTAGCAAGGAAGCTCAGGGAGTCAAAGCCAGTGCCGGGCGGCACCTTTCTGCTTTGCCCGCCTAAGCGGCGTCACGCTCCCTCGGATACTGTGTCCTTTCCCTCTGCACTGCGTCTGCCGAGGTGCTCTCTGCCTCTCGGAGCAGAAGGGCAAAGGACAATGTTTTCCACAGCAGGGTAGAAATGGCATTGCTAGCAGGAAAGCTAGATGCCTTGGGACTGTCCCCTTAGCCCTTGCCACTCACTTCAGGCTCGTACGCTGAGCAGAACAGCCTGCTGTTCTGAAGCTTCGCTGGCTGCCGTTCATGCCCAGACGCCATTTCCTTCCCAAGGAGGCGAAGCGCCGTCTACTTCTCGCACCGAGCACGCTGCTCCTGGCTTTCGCTTCTGCCGCAACGAGCTCGCTACGAGCACTTTTCTTCTCAACCCTCTAGACCATTGCGTTCTGCTTTTCTTGTCTCGTGAATGGAGACGGAAAGCTTCTCGGCTACAATCTCGCCTAGAACAACTGCGGCTACACATTAAGCTCGCCCGGAACGCCCTGCTGAAACTTGCCTTCTGGCACCCCATTCGCGGGGCAGCCGTCTTTCTTCGGCCACCTGCCAAGTGGCCCCATATCGCCGCGCTCGTTGCACTCCGCTTGTCAGATTGGCTTCCCGTGGCGCTGATTTCAGCCTGGCCAAATACTAGCGCTGCGGAGAGCTGTCTCGCAGACAATCCTGTTCCAGCATAGAAATTTGTCCTGCAATGTTCCCCCCTCTTTTCCCCCATGGTGTTGCTCTGATGAATGCCTTGAGCATGGAACGACTTAAGCCAGCAAGTATTCCTCGCCGGCCACCTCTCGCTGTGCAAGAGGTATGCCGTGGACCCTTGGAACGCTGCCAAGCAAAAAGCAGAGCAGTGACCATAAAAGCGAGGACAGAGCATGCACGAAGCACGCTAGTTCTGTCTAGTGCTTTCCGTGCAGAGAGGCGGCAAAGCTGAATGCCGTGCCAGAGCTTCACTTCTCGCTGGAGCACAGGAAGGCAAGAATGAAGAGGCAGAACACAGCCTTGGTTTCAGCAGCCTCCGGGGCTGCAAAAGTTCAGCAATAGCTCTGTCAAAGCAGAACTCGGCTGAGAATGCTCTCGCAGCTTGGGCAAGTTAGGCGCAGCTGTTGACCAGCTCTGCCCGTGGCCACAGGCTGCTTCTTCCACCTTCACTGTGGCAGAGCTTTTGCGGAGCAGAGAGGGCATTCTTCAAGGGCGTGTTCTCCAGGGTGCTGTGAAACAGAGCCTAGCACGCTGTCTCGCTGATCCTGGCTTTCGGCAAGCAGGCGTGCCAGACCGCCGACATTCTGCACTCTGGCAGCCTAGTTGCCAGCTTTCGGCAGCTGCTGTCCTAGCAAGGAAGCTCAGGGAGTCAAAGCCAGTGCCGGGCGGCACCTTTCTGCTTTGCCCGCCTAAGCGGCGTCACGCTCCCTCGGATACTGTGTCCTTTCCCTCTGCACTGCGTCTGCCGAGGTGCTCTCTGCCTCTCGGAGCAGAAGGGCAAAGGAGCAGGGTAGAAATGGCATTGCTAGCAGGAAAGCTAGATGCCTTGGAACTGTCCCCTTAGCCCTTGCCACTCACTTCAGGCTCGTACGCTGAGCAGAACAGCCTGCTGTTCTGAAGCTTCGCTGGCTGCCGTTCGTGCCCAGACGCGGTTTCCTTCCCAAGGAGGCGAAGCGCCGTCTACTTCTCGCAGCGAGCACGCTGCTCCTGGCTTTCGCTTCTGCCGCAACGAGCTCGCTACGAGCACTTTTCTTCTCAACCCTCTAGACCATTGCGTTCTGCTTTTCTTGTCTCGTGAATGGAGACGGAAAGCTTCTCGGCTACAATCTCGCCTAGAACAACTGCGGCTACACATTAAGCTCGCCCGGAACGCCCTGCTGAAACTTGCCTTCTGGCACCCCATTCGCGGGGCAGCCGTCTTTCTTCGGCCACCTGCCAAGTGGCCCCATATCGCCGCGCTCGTTGCACTCCGCTTGTCAGATTGGCTTCCCGTGGCGCTGATTTCAGCCTGGCCAAATACTAGCGCTGCGGAGAGCTGTCTCGCAGACAATCCTGTTCCAGCATAGAAATTTGTCCTGCAATGTTCCCCCCTCTTTTCCCCCATGGTGTTGCTCTGATGAATGCCTTGAGCATGGAACGACTTAAGCCAGCAAGTATTCCTCGCCGGCCACCTCTCGCTGTGCAAGAGGTATGCCGTGGACCCTTGGAACGCTGCCAAGCAAAAAGCAGAGCAGTGACCATAAAAGCGAGGAGAGAGCATGCACGAAGCACACTAGTTCTGTCTAGTGCTTTCCGTGCAGAGAGGCGGCAAAGCTGAATGCCGTGCCAGAGCTTCACTTCTCGCTGGAGCACAGGAAGGCAAGAATGAAGAGGCAGAACACAGCCTTGGTTTCAGCAGCCTCCGGGGCTGCAAAAGTTCAGCAATAGCTCTGTCAAAGCAGAACTCGGCTGAGAATGCTCTCGCAGCTTGGGAAAGTTAGGCGCAGCTGTTGACCAGCTCTGCCCGTGGCCACAGGCTGCTTCTTCCACCTTCACTGTGGCAGAGCTTTTGCGGAGCAGAGAGGGCATTCTTCAAGGGCGTGTTCTCCAGGGTGCTGTGAAACAGAGCCTAGCACGCTGTCTCGCTGATCCTGGCTTTCGGCAAGCAGGCGTGCCAGACCGCCGACATTCTGCACTCTGGCAGCCTAGTTGCCAGCTTTCGGCAGCTGCTGTCCTAGCAAGGAAGCTCAGGGAGTCAAAGCCAGTGCCGGGCGGCACCTTTCTGCTTTGCCCGCCTAAGCGGCGTCACGCTCCCTCGGATACTGTGTCCTTTCCCTCTGCACTGCGTCTGCCGAGGTGCTCTCTGCCTCTCGGAGCAGAAGGGCAAAGGACAATGTTTTCCACAGCAGGGTAGAAATGGCATTGCTAGCAGGAAAGCTAGATGCCTTGGGACTGTCCCCTTAGCCCTTGCCACTCACTTCAGGCTCGTACGCTGAGCAGACCAGCCTGCTGTTCTGAAGCTTCGCTGGCTGCCGTTCGTGCCCAGACGCGGTTTCCTTCCCAAGGAGGCGAAGCGCCGTCTACTTCTCGCAGCGAGCACGCTGCTCCTGGCTTTCGCTTCTGCCGCAACGAGCTCGCTACGAGCACTTTTCTTCTCAACCCTCTAGACCATTGCGTTCTGCTTTTCTTGTCTCGTGAATGGAGACGGAAAGCTTCTCGGCTACAATCTCGCCTAGAACAACTGCGGCTACACATTAAGCTCGCCCGGAACGCCCTGCTGAAACTTGCCTTCTGGCACCCCATTCGCGGGGCAGCCGTCTTTCTTCGGCCACCTGCCAAGTGGCCCCATATCGCCGCGCTCGTTGCACTCCGCTTGTCAGATTGGCTTCCCGTGGCGCTGATTTCAGCCTGGCCAAATACTAGCGCTGCGGAGAGCTGTCTCGCAGACAATCCTGTTCCAGCATAGAAATTTGTCCTGCAATGTTCCCCCCTCTTTTCCCCCATGGTGTTGCTCTGATGAATGCCTTGAGCATGGAACGACTTAAGCCAGCAAGTATTCCTCGCCGGCCACCTCTCGCTGTGCAAGAGGTATGCCGTGGACCCTTGGAACGCTGCCAAGCAAAAAGCAGAGCAGTGACCATAAAAGCGAGGAGAGAGCATGCACGAAGCACACTAGTTCTGTCTAGTGCTTTCCGTGCAGAGAGGCGGCAAAGCTGAATGCCGTGCCAGAGCTTCACTTCTCGCTGGAGCACAGGAAGGCAAGAATGAAGAGGCAGAACACAGCCTTGGTTTCAGCAGCCTCCGGGGCTGCAAAAGTTCAGCAATAGCTCTGTCAAAGCAGAACTCGGCTGAGAATGCTCTGGCAGCTTGGGCAAGTTAGGCGCAGCTGTTGACCAGCTCTGCCCGTGGCCACAGGCTGCTTCTTCCACCTTCACTGTGGCAGAGCTTTTGCGGAGCAGAGAGGGCATTCTTCAAGGGCGTGTTCTCCAGGGTGCTGTGAAACAGAGCCTAGCACGCTGTCTCGCTGATCCTGGCTTTCGGCAAGCAGGCGTGCCAGACCGCCGACATTCTGCACTCTGGCAGCCTAGTTGCCAGCTTTCGGCAGCTGCTGTCCTAGCAAGGAAGCTCAGGGAGTCAAAGCCAGTGCCGGGCGGCACCTTTCTGCTTTGCCCGCCTAAGCGGCGTCACGCTCCCTCGGATACTGTGTCCTTTCCCTCTGCACTGCGTCTGCCGAGGTGCTCTCTGCCTCTCGGAGCAGAAGGGCAAAGGACAATGTTTTCCACAGCAGGGTAGAAATGGCATTGCTAGCAGGAAAGCTAGATGCCTTGGAACTGTCCCCTTAGCCCTTGCCACTCACTTCAGGCTCGTACGCTGAGCAGAACAGCCTGCTGTTCTGAAGCTTCGCTGGCTGCCGTTCGTGCCCAGACGCGGTTTCCTTCCCAAGGAGGCGAAGCGCCGTCTACTTCTCGCAGCGAGCACGCTGCTCCTGGCTTTCGCTTCTGCCGCAACGAGCTCGCTACGAGCACTTTTCTTCTCAACCCTCTAGACCATTGCGTTCTGCTTTTCTTGTCTCGTGAATGGAGACGGAAAGCTTCTCGGCTACAATCTCGCCTAGAACAACTGCGGCTACACATTAAGCTCGCCCGGAACGCCCTGCTGAAACTTGCCTTCTGGCACCCCATTCGCGGGGCAGCCGTCTTTCTTCGGCCACCTGCCAAGTGGCCCCATATCGCCGCGCTCGTTGCACTCCGCTTGTCAGATTGGCTTCCCGTGGCGCTGATTTCAGCCTGGCCAAATACTAGCGCTGCGGAGAGCTGTCTCGCAGACAATCCTGTTCCAGCATAGAAATTTGTCCTGCAATGTTCCCCCCTCTTTTCCCCCATGGTGTTGCTCTGATGAATGCCTTGAGCATGGAACGACTTAAGCCAGCAAGTATTCCTCGCCGGCCACCTCTCGCTGTGCAAGAGGTATGCCGTGGACCCTTGGAACGCTGCCAAGCAAAAAGCAGAGCAGTGACCATAAAAGCGAGGAGAGAGCATGCACGAAGCACGCTAGTTCTGTCTAGTGCTTTCCGTGCAGAGAGGCGGCAAAGCTGAATGCCGTGCCAGAGCTTCACTTCTCGCTGGAGCACAGGAAGGCAAGAATGAAGAGGCAGAACACAGCCTTGGTTTCAGCAGCCTCCGGGGCTGCAAAAGTTCAGCAATAGCTCTGTCAAAGCAGAACTCGGCTGAGAATGCTCTGGCAGCTTGGGCAAGTTAGGCGCAGCTGTTGACCAGCTCTGCCCGTGGCCACAGGCTGCTTCTTCCACCTTCACTGTGGCAGAGCTTTTGCGGAGCAGAGAGGGCATTCTTCAAGGGCGTGTTCTCCAGGGTGCTGTGAAACAGAGCCTAGCACGCTGTCTCGCTGATCCTGGCTTTCGGCAAGCAGGCGTGCCAGACCGCCGACATTCTGCACTCTGGCAGCCTAGTTGCCAGCTTTCGGCAGCTGCTGTCCTAGCAAGGAAGCTCAGGGAGTCAAAGCCAGTGCCGGGCGGCACCTTTCTGCTTTGCCCGCCTAAGCGGCGTCACGCTCCCTCGGATACTGTGTCCTTTCCCTCTGCACTGCGTCTGCCGAGGTGCTCTCTGCCTCTCGGAGCAGAAGGGCAAAGGAGCAGGGTAGAAATGGCATTGCTAGCAGGAAAGCTAGATGCCTTGGAACTGTCCCCTTAGCCCTTGCCACTCACTTCAGGCTCGTACGCTGAGCAGAACAGCCTGCTGTTCTGAAGCTTCGCTGGCTGCCGTTCGTGCCCAGACGCGGTTTCCTTCCCAAGGAGGCGAAGCGCCGTCTACTTCTCGCAGCGAGCACGCTGCTCCTGGCTTTCGCTTCTGCCGCAACGAGCTCGCTACGAGCACTTTTCTTCTCAACCCTCTAGACCATTGCGTTCTGCTTTTCTTGTCTCGTGAATGGAGACGGAAAGCTTCTCGGCTACAATCTCGCCTAGAACAACTGCGGCTACACATTAAGCTCGCCCGGAACGCCCTGCTGAAACTTGCCTTCTGGCACCCCATTCGCGGGGCAGCCGTCTTTCTTCGGCCACCTGCCAAGTGGCCCCATATCGCCGCGCTCGTTGCACTCCGCTTGTCAGATTGGCTTCCCGTGGCGCTGATTTCAGCCTGGCCAAATACTAGCGCTGCGGAGAGCTGTCTCGCAGACAATCCTGTTCCAGCATAGAAATTTGTCCTGCAATGTTCCCCCCTCTTTTCCCCCATGGTGTTGCTCTGATGAATGCCTTGAGCATGGAACGACTTAAGCCAGCAAGTATTCCTCGCCGGCCACCTCTCGCTGTGCAAGAGGTATGCCGTGGACCCTTGGAACGCTGCCAAGCAAAAAGCAGAGCAGTGACCATAAAAGCGAGGAGAGAGCATGCACGAAGCACACTAGTTCTGTCTAGTGCTTTCCGTGCAGAGAGGCGGCAAAGCTGAATGCCGTGCCAGAGCTTCACTTCTCGCTGGAGCACAGGAAGGCAAGAATGAAGAGGCAGAACACAGCCTTGGTTTCAGCAGCCTCCGGGGCTGCAAAAGTTCAGCAATAGCTCTGTCAAAGCAGAACTCGGCTGAGAATGCTCTGGCAGCTTGGGCAAGTTAGGCGCAGCTGTTGACCAGCTCTGCCCGTGGCCACAGGCTGCTTCTTCCACCTTCACTGTGGCAGAGCTTTTGCGGAGCAGAGAGGGCATTCTTCAAGGGCGTGTTCTCCAGGGTGCTGTGAAACAGAGCCTAGCACGCTGTCTCGCTGATCCTGGCTTTCGGCAAGCAGGCGTGCCAGACCGCCGACATTCTGCACTCTGGCAGCCTAGTTGCCAGCTTTCGGCAGCTGCTGTCCTAGCAAGGAAGCTCAGGGAGTCAAAGCCAGTGCCGGGCGGCACCTTTCTGCTTTGCCCGCCTAAGCGGCGTCACGCTCCCTCGGATACTGTGTCCTTTCCCTCTGCACTGCGTCTGCCGAGGTGCTCTCTGCCTCTCGGAGCAGAAGGGCAAAGGACAATGTTTTCCACAGCAGGGTAGAAATGGCATTGCTAGCAGGAAAGCTAGATGCCTTGGAACTGTCCCCTTAGCCCTTGCCACTCACTTCAGGCTCGTACGCTGAGCAGAACAGCCTGCTGTTCTGAAGCTTCGCTGGCTGCCGTTCGTGCCCAGACGCGGTTTCCTTCCCAAGGAGGCGAAGCGCCGTCTACTTCTCGCAGCGAGCACGCTGCTCCTGGCTTTCGCTTCTGCCGCAACGAGCTCGCTACGAGCACTTTTCTTCTCAACCCTCTAGACCATTGCGTTCTGCTTTTCTTGTCTCGTGAATGGAGACGGAAAGCTTCTCGGCTACAATCTCGCCTAGAACAACTGCGGCTACACATTAAGCTCGCCCGGAACGCCCTGCTGAAACTTGCCTTCTGGCACCCCATTCGCGGGGCAGCCGTCTTTCTTCGGCCACCTGCCAAGTGGCCCCATATCGCCGCGCTCGTTGCACTCCGCTTGTCAGATTGGCTTCCCGTGGCGCTGATTTCAGCCTGGCCAAATACTAGCGCTGCGGAGAGCTGTCTCGCAGACAATCCTGTTCCAGCATAGAAATTTGTCCTGCAATGTTCCCCCCTCTTTTCCCCCATGGTGTTGCTCTGATGAATGCCTTGAGCATGGAACGACTTAAGCCAGCAAGTATTCCTCGCCGGCCACCTCTCGCTGTGCAAGAGGTATGCCGTGGACCCTTGGAACGCTGCCAAGCAAAAAGCAGAGCAGTGACCATAAAAGCGAGGAGAGAGCATGCACGAAGCACGCTAGTTCTGTCTAGTGCTTTCCGTGCAGAGAGGCGGCAAAGCTGAATGCCGTGCCAGAGCTTCACTTCTCGCTGGAGCACAGGAAGGCAAGAATGAAGAGGCAGAACACAGCCTTGGTTTCAGCAGCCTCCGGGGCTGCAAAAGTTCAGCAATAGCTCTGTCAAAGCAGAACTCGGCTGAGAATGCTCTCGCAGCTTGGGCAAGTTAGGCGCAGCTGTTGACCAGCTCTGCCCGTGGCCACAGGCTGCTTCTTCCACCTTCACTGTGGCAGAGCTTTTGCGGAGCAGAGAGGGCATTCTTCAAGGGCGTGTTCTCCAGGGTGCTGTGAAACAGAGCCTAGCACGCTGTCTCGCTGATCCTGGCTTTCGGCAAGCAGGCGTGCCAGACCGCCGACATTCTGCACTCTGGCAGCCTAGTTGCCAGCTTTCGGCAGCTGCTGTCCTAGCAAGGAAGCTCAGGGAGTCAAAGCCAGTGCCGGGCGGCACCTTTCTGCTTTGCCCGCCTAAGCGGCGTCACGCTCCCTCGGATACTGTGTCCTTTCCCTCTGCACTGCGTCTGCCGAGGTGCTCTCTGCCTCTCGGAGCAGAAGGGCAAAGGAGCAGGGTAGAAATGGCATTGCTAGCAGGAAAGCTAGATGCCTTGGAACTGTCCCCTTAGCCCTTGCCACTCACTTCAGGCTCGTACGCTGAGCAGAACAGCCTGCTGTTCTGAAGCTTCGCTGGCTGCCGTTCGTGCCCAGACGCGGTTTCCTTCCCAAGGAGGCGAAGCGCCGTCTACTTCTCGCAGCGAGCACGCTGCTCCTGGCTTTCGCTTCTGCCGCAACGAGCTCGCTACGAGCACTTTTCTTCTCAACCCTCTAGACCATTGCGTTCTGCTTTTCTTGTCTCGTGAATGGAGACGGAAAGCTTCTCGGCTACAATCTCGCCTAGAACAACTGCGGCTACACATTAAGCTCGCCCGGAACGCCCTGCTGAAACTTGCCTTCTGGCACCCCATTCGCGGGGCAGCCGTCTTTCTTCGGCCACCTGCCAAGTGGCCCCATATCGCCGCGCTCGTTGCACTCCGCTTGTCAGATTGGCTTCCCGTGGCGCTGATTTCAGCCTGGCCAAATACTAGCGCTGCGGAGAGCTGTCTCGCAGACAATCCTGTTCCAGCATAGAAATTTGTCCTGCAATGTTCCCCCCTCTTTTCCCCCATGGTGTTGCTCTGATGAATGCCTTGAGCATGGAACGACTTAAGCCAGCAAGTATTCCTCGCCGGCCACCTCTCGCTGTGCAAGAGGTATGCCGTGGACCCTTGGAACGCTGCCAAGCAAAAAGCAGAGCAGTGACCATAAAAGCGAGGAGAGAGCATGCACGAAGCACACTAGTTCTGTCTAGTGCTTTCCGTGCAGAGAGGCGGCAAAGCTGAATGCCGTGCCAGAGCTTCACTTCTCGCTGGAGCACAGGAAGGCAAGAATGAAGAGGCAGAACACAGCCTTGGTTTCAGCAGCCTCCGGGGCTGCAAAAGTTCAGCAATAGCTCTGTCAAAGCAGAACTCGGCTGAGAATGCTCTGGCAGCTTGGGCAAGTTAGGCGCAGCTGTTGACCAGCTCTGCCCGTGGCCACAGGCTGCTTCTTCCACCTTCACTGTGGCAGAGCTTTTGCGGAGCAGAGAGGGCATTCTTCAAGGGCGTGTTCTCCAGGGTGCTGTGAAACAGAGCCTAGCACGCTGTCTCGCTGATCCTGGCTTTCGGCAAGCAGGCGTGCCAGACCGCCGACATTCTGCACTCTGGCAGCCTAGTTGCCAGCTTTCGGCAGCTGCTGTCCTAGCAAGGAAGCTCAGGGAGTCAAAGCCAGTGCCGGGCGGCACCTTTCTGCTTTGCCCGCCTAAGCGGCGTCACGCTCCCTCGGATACTGTGTCCTTTCCCTCTGCACTGCGTCTGCCGAGGTGCTCTCTGCCTCTCGGAGCAGAAGGGCAAAGGACAATGTTTTCCACAGCAGGGTAGAAATGGCATTGCTAGCAGGAAAGCTAGATGCCTTGGAACTGTCCCCTTAGCCCTTGCCACTCACTTCAGGCTCGTACGCTGAGCAGAACAGCCTGCTGTTCTGAAGCTTCGCTGGCTGCCGTTCGTGCCCAGACGCGGTTTCCTTCCCAAGGAGGCGAAGCGCCGTCTACTTCTCGCAGCGAGCACGCTGCTCCTGGCTTTCGCTTCTGCCGCAACGAGCTCGCTACGAGCACTTTTCTTCTCAACCCTCTAGACCATTGCGTTCTGCTTTTCTTGTCTCGTGAATGGAGACGGAAAGCTTCTCGGCTACAATCTCGCCTAGAACAACTGCGGCTACACATTAAGCTCGCCCGGAACGCCCTGCTGAAACTTGCCTTCTGGCACCCCATTCGCGGGGCAGCCGTCTTTCTTCGGCCACCTGCCAAGTGGCCCCATATCGCCGCGCTCGTTGCACTCCGCTTGTCAGATTGGCTTCCCGTGGCGCTGATTTCAGCCTGGCCAAATACTAGCGCTGCGGAGAGCTGTCTCGCAGACAATCCTGTTCCAGCATAGAAATTTGTCCTGCAATGTTCCCCCCTCTTTTCCCCCATGGTGTTGCTCTGATGAATGCCTTGAGCATGGAACGACTTAAGCCAGCAAGTATTCCTCGCCGGCCACCTCTCGCTGTGCAAGAGGTATGCCGTGGACCCTTGGAACGCTGCCAAGCAAAAAGCAGAGCAGTGACCATAAAAGCGAGGAGAGAGCATGCACGAAGCACGCTAGTTCTGTCTAGTGCTTTCCGTGCAGAGAGGCGGCAAAGCTGAATGCCGTGCCAGAGCTTCACTTCTCGCTGGAGCACAGGAAGGCAAGAATGAAGAGGCAGAACACAGCCTTGGTTTCAGCAGCCTCCGGGGCTGCAAAAGTTCAGCAATAGCTCTGTCAAAGCAGAACTCGGCTGAGAATGCTCTCGCAGCTTGGGCAAGTTAGGCGCAGCTGTTGACCAGCTCTGCCCGTGGCCACAGGCTGCTTCTTCCACCTTCACTGTGGCAGAGCTTTTGCGGAGCAGAGAGGGCATTCTTCAAGGGCGTGTTCTCCAGGGTGCTGTGAAACAGAGCCTAGCACGCTGTCTCGCTGATCCTGGCTTTCGGCAAGCAGGCGTGCCAGACCGCCGACATTCTGCACTCTGGCAGCCTAGTTGCCAGCTTTCGGCAGCTGCTGTCCTAGCAAGGAAGCTCAGGGAGTCAAAGCCAGTGCCGGGCGGCACCTTTCTGCTTTGCCCGCCTAAGCGGCGTCACGCTCCCTCGGATACTGTGTCCTTTCCCTCTGCACTGCGTCTGCCGAGGTGCTCTCTGCCTCTCGGAGCAGAAGGGCAAAGGAGCAGGGTAGAAATGGCATTGCTAGCAGGAAAGCTAGATGCCTTGGAACTGTCCCCTTAGCCCTTGCCACTCACTTCAGGCTCGTACGCTGAGCAGAACAGCCTGCTGTTCTGAAGCTTCGCTGGCTGCCGTTCGTGCCCAGACGCCATTTCCTTCCCAAGGAGGCGAAGCGCCGTCTACTTCTCGCAGCGAGCACGCTGCTCCTGGCTTTCGCTTCTGCCGCAACGAGCTCGCTACGAGCACTTTTCTTCTCAACCCTCTAGACCATTGCGTTCTGCTTTTCTTGTCTCGTGAATGGAGACGGAAAGCTTCTCGGCTACAATCTCGCCTAGAACAACTGCGGCTACACATTAAGCTCGCCCGGAACGCCCTGCTGAAACTTGCCTTCTGGCACCCCATTCGCGGGGCAGCCGTCTTTCTTCGGCCACCTGCCAAGTGGCCCCATATCGCCGCGCTCGTTGCACTCCGCTTGTCAGATTGGCTTCCCGTGGCGCTGATTTCAGCCTGGCCAAATACTAGCGCTGCGGAGAGCTGTCTCGCAGACAATCCTGTTCCAGCATAGAAATTTGTCCTGCAATGTTCCCCCCTCTTTTCCCCCATGGTGTTGCTCTGATGAATGCCTTGAGCATGGAACGACTTAAGCCAGCAAGTATTCCTCGCCGGCCACCTCTCGCTGTGCAAGAGGTATGCCGTGGACCCTTGGAACGCTGCCAAGCAAAAAGCAGAGCAGTGACCATAAAAGCGAGGAGAGAGCATGCACGAAGCACACTAGTTCTGTCTAGTGCTTTCCGTGCAGAGAGGCGGCAAAGCTGAATGCCGTGCCAGAGCTTCACTTCTCGCTGGAGCACAGGAAGGCAAGAATGAAGAGGCAGAACACAGCCTTGGTTTCAGCAGCCTCCGGGGCTGCAAAAGTTCAGCAATAGCTCTGTCAAAGCAGAACTCGGCTGAGAATGCTCTCGCAGCTTGGGCAAGTTAGGCGCAGCTGTTGACCAGCTCTGCCCGTGGCCACAGGCTGCTTCTTCCACCTTCACTGTGGCAGAGCTTTTGCGGAGCAGAGAGGGCATTCTTCAAGGGCGTGTTCTCCAGGGTGCTGTGAAACAGAGCCTAGCACGCTGTCTCGCTGATCCTGGCTTTCGGCAAGCAGGCGTGCCAGACCGCCGACATTCTGCACTCTGGCAGCCTAGTTGCCAGCTTTCGGCAGCTGCTGTCCTAGCAAGGAAGCTCAGGGAGTCAAAGCCAGTGCCGGGCGGCACCTTTCTGCTTTGCCCGCCTAAGCGGCGTCACGCTCCCTCGGATACTGTGTCCTTTCCCTCTGCACTGCGTCTGCCGAGGTGCTCTCTGCCTCTCGGAGCAGAAGGGCAAAGGACAATGTTTTCCACAGCAGGGTAGAAATGGCATTGCTAGCAGGAAAGCTAGATGCCTTGGAACTGTCCCCTTAGCCCTTGCCACTCACTTCAGGCTCGTACGCTGAGCAGAACAGCCTGCTGTTCTGAAGCTTCGCTGGCTGCCGTTCGTGCCCAGACGCGGTTTCCTTCCCAAGGAGGCGAAGCGCCGTCTACTTCTCGCAGCGAGCACGCTGCTCCTGGCTTTCGCTTCTGCCGCAACGAGCTCGCTACGAGCACTTTTCTTCTCAACCCTCTAGACCATTGCGTTCTGCTTTTCTTGTCTCGTGAATGGAGACGGAAAGCTTCTCGGCTACAATCTCGCCTAGAACAACTGCGGCTACACATTAAGCTCGCCCGGAACGCCCTGCTGAAACTTGCCTTCTGGCACCCCATTCGCGGGGCAGCCGTCTTTCTTCGGCCACCTGCCAAGTGGCCCCATATCGCCGCGCTCGTTGCACTCCGCTTGTCAGATTGGCTTCCCGTGGCGCTGATTTCAGCCTGGCCAAATACTAGCGCTGCGGAGAGCTGTCTCGCAGACAATCCTGTTCCAGCATAGAAATTTGTCCTGCAATGTTCCCCCCTCTTTTCCCCCATGGTGTTGCTCTGATGAATGCCTTGAGCATGGAACGACTTAAGCCAGCAAGTATTCCTCGCCGGCCACCTCTCGCTGTGCAAGAGGTATGCCGTGGACCCTTGGAACGCTGCCAAGCAAAAAGCAGAGCAGTGACCATAAAAGCGAGGAGAGAGCATGCACGAAGCACACTAGTTCTGTCTAGTGCTTTCCGTGCAGAGAGGCGGCAAAGCTGAATGCCGTGCCAGAGCTTCACTTCTCGCTGGAGCACAGGAAGGCAAGAATGAAGAGGCAGAACACAGCCTTGGTTTCAGCAGCCTCCGGGGCTGCAAAAGTTCAGCAATAGCTCTGTCAAAGCAGAACTCGGCTGAGAATGCTCTCGCAGCTTGGGCAAGTTAGGCGCAGCTGTTGACCAGCTCTGCCCGTGGCCACAGGCTGCTTCTTCCACCTTCACTGTGGCAGAGCTTTTGCGGAGCAGAGAGGGCATTCTTCAAGGGCGTGTTCTCCAGGGTGCTGTGAAACAGAGCCTAGCACGCTGTCTCGCTGATCCTGGCTTTCGGCAAGCAGGCGTGCCAGACCGCCGACATTCTGCACTCTGGCAGCCTAGTTGCCAGCTTTCGGCAGCTGCTGTCCTAGCAAGGAAGCTCAGGGAGTCAAAGCCAGTGCCGGGCGGCACCTTTCTGCTTTGCCCGCCTAAGCGGCGTCACGCTCCCTCGGATACTGTGTCCTTTCCCTCTGCACTGCGTCTGCCGAGGTGCTCTCTGCCTCTCGGAGCAGAAGGGCAAAGGAGCAGGGTAGAAATGGCATTGCTAGCAGGAAAGCTAGATGCCTTGGAACTGTCCCCTTAGCCCTTGCCACTCACTTCAGGCTCGTACGCTGAGCAGAACAGCCTGCTGTTCTGAAGCTTCGCTGGCTGCCGTTCGTGCCCAGACGCGATTTCCTTCCCAAGGAGGCGAAGCGCCGTCTACTTCTCGCAGCGAGCACGCTGCTCCTGGCTTTCGCTTCTGCCGCAACGAGCTCGCTACGAGCACTTTTCTTCTCAACCCTCTAGACCATTGCGTTCTGCTTTTCTTGTCTCGTGAATGGAGACGGAAAGCTTCTCGGCTACAATCTCGCCTAGAACAACTGCGGCTACACATTAAGCTCGCCCGGAACGCCCTGCTGAAACTTGCCTTCTGGCACCCCATTCGCGGGGCAGCCGTCTTTCTTCGGCCACCTGCCAAGTGGCCCCATATCGCCGCGCTCGTTGCACTCCGCTTGTCAGATTGGCTTCCCGTGGCGCTGATTTCAGCCTGGCCAAATACTAGCGCTGCGGAGAGCTGTCTCGCAGACAATCCTGTTCCAGCATAGAAATTTGTCCTGCAATGTTCCCCCCTCTTTTCCCCCATGGTGTTGCTCTGATGAATGCCTTGAGCATGGAACGACTTAAGCCAGCAAGTATTCCTCGCCGGCCACCTCTCGCTGTGCAAGAGGTATGCCGTGGACCCTTGGAACGCTGCCAAGCAAAAAGCAGAGCAGTGACCATAAAAGCGAGGAGAGAGCATGCACGAAGCACGCTAGTTCTGTCTAGTGCTTTCCGTGCAGAGAGGCGGCAAAGCTGAATGCCGTGCCAGAGCTTCACTTCTCGCTGGAGCACAGGAAGGCAAGAATGAAGAGGCAGAACACAGCCTTGGTTTCAGCAGCCTCCGGGGCTGCAAAAGTTCAGCAATAGCTCTGTCAAAGCAGAACTCGGCTGAGAATGCTCTCGCAGCTTGGGCAAGTTAGGCGCAGCTGTTGACCAGCTCTGCCCGTGGCCACAGGCTGCTTCTTCCACCTTCACTGTGGCAGAGCTTTTGCGGAGCAGAGAGGGCATTCTTCAAGGGCGTGTTCTCCAGGGTGCTGTGAAACAGAGCCTAGCACGCTGTCTCGCTGATCCTGGCTTTCGGCAAGCAGGCGTGCCAGACCGCCGACATTCTGCACTCTGGCAGCCTAGTTGCCAGCTTTCGGCAGCTGCTGTCCTAGCAAGGAAGCTCAGGGAGTCAAAGCCAGTGCCGGGCGGCACCTTTCTGCTTTGCCCGCCTAAGCGGCGTCACGCTCCCTCGGATACTGTGTCCTTTCCCTCTGCACTGCGTCTGCCGAGGTGCTCTCTGCCTCTCGGAGCAGAAGGGCAAAGGACAATGTTTTCCACAGCAGGGTAGAAATGGCATTGCTAGCAGGAAAGCTAGATGCCTTGGGACTGTCCCCTTAGCCCTTGCCACTCACTTCAGGCTCGTACGCTGAGCAGAACAGCCTGCTGTTCTGAAGCTTCGCTGGCTGCCGTTCGTGCCCAGACGCCATTTCCTTCCCAAGGAGGCGAAGCGCCGTCTACTTCTCGCAGCGAGCACGCTGCTCCTGGCTTTCGCTTCTGCCGCAACGAGCTCGCTACGAGCACTTTTCTTCTCAACCCTCTAGACCATTGCGTTCTGCTTTTCTTGTCTCGTGAATGGAGACGGAAAGCTTCTCGGCTACAATCTCGCCTAGAACAACTGCGGCTACACATTAAGCTCGCCCGGAACGCCCTGCTGAAACTTGCCTTCTGGCACCCCATTCGCGGGGCAGCCGTCTTTCTTCGGCCACCTGCCAAGTGGCCCCATATCGCCGCGCTCGTTGCACTCCGCTTGTCAGATTGGCTTCCCGTGGCGCTGATTTCAGCCTGGCCAAATACTAGCGCTGCGGAGAGCTGTCTCGCAGACAATCCTGTTCCAGCATAGAAATTTGTCCTGCAATGTTCCCCCCTCTTTTCCCCCATGGTGTTGCTCTGATGAATGCCTTGAGCATGGAACGACTTAAGCCAGCAAGTATTCCTCGCCGGCCACCTCTCGCTGTGCAAGAGGTATGCCGTGGACCCTTGGAACGCTGCCAAGCAAAAAGCAGAGCAGTGACCATAAAAGCGAGGAGAGAGCATGCACGAAGCACGCTAGTTCTGTCTAGTGCTTTCCGTGCAGAGAGGCGGCAAAGCTGAATGCCGTGCCAGAGCTTCACTTCTCGCTGGAGCACAGGAAGGCAAGAATGAAGAGGCAGAACACAGCCTTGGTTTCAGCAGCCTCCGGGGCTGCAAAAGTTCAGCAATAGCTCTGTCAAAGCAGAACTCGGCTGAGAATGCTCTCGCAGCTTGGGCAAGTTAGGCGCAGCTGTTGACCAGCTCTGCCCGTGGCCACAGGCTGCTTCTTCCACCTTCACTGTGGCAGAGCTTTTGCGGAGCAGAGAGGGCATTCTTCAAGGGCGTGTTCTCCAGGGTGCTGTGAAACAGAGCCTAGCACGCTGTCTCGCTGATCCTGGCTTTCGGCAAGCAGGCGTGCCAGACCGCCGACATTCTGCACTCTGGCAGCCTAGTTGCCAGCTTTCGGCAGCTGCTGTCCTAGCAAGGAAGCTCAGGGAGTCAAAGCCAGTGCCGGGCGGCACCTTTCTGCTTTGCCCGCCTAAGCGGCGTCACGCTCCCTCGGATACTGTGTCCTTTCCCTCTGCACTGCGTCTGCCGAGGTGCTCTCTGCCTCTCGGAGCAGAAGGGCAAAGGACAATGTTTTCCACAGCAGGGTAGAAATGGCATTGCTAGCAGGAAAGCTAGATGCCTTGGGACTGTCCCCTTAGCCCTTGCCACTCACTTCAGGCTCGTACGCTGAGCAGAACAGCCTGCTGTTCTGAAGCTTCGCTGGCTGCCGTTCGTGCCCAGACGCCATTTCCTTCCCAAGGAGGCGAAGCGCCGTCTACTTCTCGCAGCGAGCACGCTGCTCCTGGCTTTCGCTTCTGCCGCAACGAGCTCGCTACGAGCACTTTTCTTCTCAACCCTCTAGACCATTGCGTTCTGCTTTTCTTGTCTCGTGAATGGAGACGGAAAGCTTCTCGGCTACAATCTCGCCTAGAACAACTGCGGCTACACATTAAGCTCGCCCGGAACGCCCTGCTGAAACTTGCCTTCTGGCACCCCATTCGCGGGGCAGCCGTCTTTCTTCGGCCACCTGCCAAGTGGCCCCATATCGCCGCGCTCGTTGCACTCCGCTTGTCAGATTGGCTTCCCGTGGCGCTGATTTCAGCCTGGCCAAATACTAGCGCTGCGGAGAGCTGTCTCGCAGACAATCCTGTTCCAGCATAGAAATTTGTCCTGCAATGTTCCCCCCTCTTTTCCCCCATGGTGTTGCTCTGATGAATGCCTTGAGCATGGAACGACTTAAGCCAGCAAGTATTCCTCGCCGGCCACCTCTCGCTGTGCAAGAGGTATGCCGTGGACCCTTGGAACGCTGCCAAGCAAAAAGCAGAGCAGTGACCATAAAAGCGAGGAGAGAGCATGCACGAAGCACGCTAGTTCTGTCTAGTGCTTTCCGTGCAGAGAGGCGGCAAAGCTGAATGCCGTGCCAGAGCTTCACTTCTCGCTGGAGCACAGGAAGGCAAGAATGAAGAGGCAGAACACAGCCTTGGTTTCAGCAGCCTCCGGGGCTGCAAAAGTTCAGCAATAGCTCTGTCAAAGCAGAACTCGGCTGAGAATGCTCTCGCAGCTTGGGCAAGTTAGGCGCAGCTGTTGACCAGCTCTGCCCGTGGCCACAGGCTGCTTCTTCCACCTTCGCTGTGGCAGAGCTTTTGCGGAGCAGAGAGGGCATTCTTCAAGGGCGTGTTCTCCAGGGTGCTGTGAAACAGAGCCTAGCACGCTGTCTCGCTGATCCTGGCTTTCGGCAAGCAGGCGTGCCAGACCGCCGACATTCTGCACTCTGGCAGCCTAGTTGCCAGCTTTCGGCAGCTGCTGTCCTAGCAAGGAAGCTCAGGGAGTCAAAGCCAGTGCCGGGCGGCACCTTTCTGCTTTGCCCGCCTAAGCGGCGTCACGCTCCCTCGGATACTGTGTCCTTTCCCTCTGCACTGCGTCTGCCGAGGTGCTCTCTGCCTCTCGGAGCAGAAGGGCAAAGGAGCAGGGTAGAAATGGCATTGCTAGCAGGAAAGCTAGATGCCTTGGAACTGTCCCCTTAGCCCTTGCCACTCACTTCAGGCTCGTACGCTGAGCAGAACAGCCTGCTGTTCTGAAGCTTCGCTGGCTGCCGTTCGTGCCCAGACGCCATTTCCTTCCCAAGGAGGCGAAGCGCCGTCTACTTCTCGCAGCGAGCACGCTGCTCCTGGCTTTCGCTTCTGCCGCAACGAGCTCGCTACGAGCACTTTTCTTCTCAACCCTCTAGACCATTGCGTTCTGCTTTTCTTGTCTCGTGAATGGAGACGGAAAGCTTCTCGGCTACAATCTCGCCTAGAACAACTGCGGCTACACATTAAGCTCGCCCGGAACGCCCTGCTGAAACTTGCCTTCTGGCACCCCATTCGCGGGGCAGCCGTCTTTCTTCGGCCACCTGCCAAGTGGCCCCATATCGCCGCGCTCGTTGCACTCCGCTTGTCAGATTGGCTTCCCGTGGCGCTGATTTCAGCCTGGCCAAATACTAGCGCTGCGGAGAGCTGTCTCGCAGACAATCCTGTTCCAGCATAGAAATTTGTCCTGCAATGTTCCCCCCTCTTTTCCCCCATGGTGTTGCTCTGATGAATGCCTTGAGCATGGAACGACTTAAGCCAGCAAGTATTCCTCGCCGGCCACCTCTCGCTGTGCAAGAGGTATGCCGTGGACCCTTGGAACGCTGCCAAGCAAAAAGCAGAGCAGTGACCATAAAAGCGAGGAGAGAGCATGCACGAAGCACGCTAGTTCTGTCTAGTGCTTTCCGTGCAGAGAGGCGGCAAAGCTGAATGCCGTGCCAGAGCTTCACTTCTCGCTGGAGCACAGGAAGGCAAGAATGAAGAGGCAGAACACAGCCTTGGTTTCAGCAGCCTCCGGGGCTGCAAAAGTTCAGCAATAGCTCTGTCAAAGCAGAACTCGGCTGAGAATGCTCTCGCAGCTTGGGCAAGTTAGGCGCAGCTGTTGACCAGCTCTGCCCGTGGCCACAGGCTGCTTCTTCCACCTTCACTGTGGCAGAGCTTTTGCGGAGCAGAGAGGGCATTCTTCAAGGGCGTGTTCTCCAGGGTGCTGTGAAACAGAGCCTAGCACGCTGTCTCGCTGATCCTGGCTTTCGGCAAGCAGGCGTGCCAGACCGCCGACATTCTGCACTCTGGCAGCCTAGTTGCCAGCTTTCGGCAGCTGCTGTCCTAGCAAGGAAGCTCAGGGAGTCAAAGCCAGTGCCGGGCGGCACCTTTCTGCTTTGCCCGCCTAAGCGGCGTCACGCTCCCTCGGATACTGTGTCCTTTCCCTCTGCACTGCGTCTGCCGAGGTGCTCTCTGCCTCTCGGAGCAGAAGGGCAAAGGACAATGTTTTCCACAGCAGGGTAGAAATGGCATTGCTAGCAGGAAAGCTAGATGCCTTGGGACTGTCCCCTTAGCCCTTGCCACTCACTTCAGGCTCGTACGCTGAGCAGAACAGCCTGCTGTTCTGAAGCTTCGCTGGCTGCCGTTCGTGCCCAGACGCCATTTCCTTCCCAAGGAGGCGAAGCGCCGTCTACTTCTCGCAGCGAGCACGCTGCTCCTGGCTTTCGCTTCTGCCGCAACGAGCTCGCTACGAGCACTTTTCTTCTCAACCCTCTAGACCATTGCGTTCTGCTTTTCTTGTCTCGTGAATGGAGACGGAAAGCTTCTCGGCTACAATCTCGCCTAGAACAACTGCGGCTACACATTAAGCTCGCCCGGAACGCCCTGCTGAAACTTGCCTTCTGGCACCCCATTCGCGGGGCAGCCGTCTTTCTTCGGCCACCTGCCAAGTGGCCCCATATCGCCGCGCTCGTTGCACTCCGCTTGTCAGATTGGCTTCCCGTGGCGCTGATTTCAGCCTGGCCAAATACTAGCGCTGCGGAGAGCTGTCTCGCAGACAATCCTGTTCCAGCATAGAAATTTGTCCTGCAATGTTCCCCCCTCTTTTCCCCCATGGTGTTGCTCTGATGAATGCCTTGAGCATGGAACGACTTAAGCCAGCAAGTATTCCTCGCCGGCCACCTCTCGCTGTGCAAGAGGTATGCCGTGGACCCTTGGAACGCTGCCAAGCAAAAAGCAGAGCAGTGACCATAAAAGCGAGGAGAGAGCATGCACGAAGCACGCTAGTTCTGTCTAGTGCTTTCCGTGCAGAGAGGCGGCAAAGCTGAATGCCGTGCCAGAGCTTCACTTCTCGCTGGAGCACAGGAAGGCAAGAATGAAGAGGCAGAACACAGCCTTGGTTTCAGCAGCCTCCGGGGCTGCAAAAGTTCAGCAATAGCTCTGTCAAAGCAGAACTCGGCTGAGAATGCTCTCGCAGCTTGGGCAAGTTAGGCGCAGCTGTTGACCAGCTCTGCCCGTGGCCACAGGCTGCTTCTTCCACCTTCACTGTGGCAGAGCTTTTGCGGAGCAGAGAGGGCATTCTTCAAGGGCGTGTTCTCCAGGGTGCTGTGAAACAGAGCCTAGCACGCTGTCTCGCTGATCCTGGCTTTCGGCAAGCAGGCGTGCCAGACCGCCGACATTCTGCACTCTGGCAGCCTAGTTGCCAGCTTTCGGCAGCTGCTGTCCTAGCAAGGAAGCTCAGGGAGTCAAAGCCAGTGCCGGGCGGCACCTTTCTGCTTTGCCCGCCTAAGCGGCGTCACGCTCCCTCGGATACTGTGTCCTTTCCCTCTGCACTGCGTCTGCCGAGGTGCTCTCTGCCTCTCGGAGCAGAAGGGCAAAGGACAATGTTTTCCACAGCAGGGTAGAAATGGCATTGCTAGCAGGAAAGCTAGATGCCTTGGGACTGTCCCCTTAGCCCTTGCCACTCACTTCAGGCTCGTACGCTGAGCAGAACAGCCTGCTGTTCTGAAGCTTCGCTGGCTGCCGTTCGTGCCCAGACGCCATTTCCTTCCCAAGGAGGCGAAGCGCCGTCTACTTCTCGCAGCGAGCACGCTGCTCCTGGCTTTCGCTTCTGCCGCAACGAGCTCGCTACGAGCACTTTTCTTCTCAACCCTCTAGACCATTGCGTTCTGCTTTTCTTGTCTCGTGAATGGAGACGGAAAGCTTCTCGGCTACAATCTCGCCTAGAACAACTGCGGCTACACATTAAGCTCGCCCGGAACGCCCTGCTGAAACTTGCCTTCTGGCACCCCATTCGCGGGGCAGCCGTCTTTCTTCGGCCACCTGCCAAGTGGCCCCATATCGCCGCGCTCGTTGCACTCCGCTTGTCAGATTGGCTTCCCGTGGCGCTGATTTCAGCCTGGCCAAATACTAGCGCTGCGGAGAGCTGTCTCGCAGACAATCCTGTTCCAGCATAGAAATTTGTCCTGCAATGTTCCCCCCTCTTTTCCCCCATGGTGTTGCTCTGATGAATGCCTTGAGCATGGAACGACTTAAGCCAGCAAGTATTCCTCGCCGGCCACCTCTCGCTGTGCAAGAGGTATGCCGTGGACCCTTGGAACGCTGCCAAGCAAAAAGCAGAGCAGTGACCATAAAAGCGAGGAGAGAGCATGCACGAAGCACGCTAGTTCTGTCTAGTGCTTTCCGTGCAGAGAGGCGGCAAAGCTGAATGCCGTGCCAGAGCTTCACTTCTCGCTGGAGCACAGGAAGGCAAGAATGAAGAGGCAGAACACAGCCTTGGTTTCAGCAGCCTCCGGGGCTGCAAAAGTTCAGCAATAGCTCTGTCAAAGCAGAACTCGGCTGAGAATGCTCTCGCAGCTTGGGCAAGTTAGGCGCAGCTGTTGACCAGCTCTGCCCGTGGCCACAGGCTGCTTCTTCCACCTTCGCTGTGGCAGAGCTTTTGCGGAGCAGAGAGGGCATTCTTCAAGGGCGTGTTCTCCAGGGTGCTGTGAAACAGAGCCTAGCACGCTGTCTCGCTGATCCTGGCTTTCGGCAAGCAGGCGTGCCAGACCGCCGACATTCTGCACTCTGGCAGCCTAGTTGCCAGCTTTCGGCAGCTGCTGTCCTAGCAAGGAAGCTCAGGGAGTCAAAGCCAGTGCCGGGCGGCACCTTTCTGCTTTGCCCGCCTAAGCGGCGTCACGCTCCCTCGGATACTGTGTCCTTTCCCTCTGCACTGCGTCTGCCGAGGTGCTCTCTGCCTCTCGGAGCAGAAGGGCAAAGGACAATGTTTTCCACAGCAGGGTAGAAATGGCATTGCTAGCAGGAAAGCTAGATGCCTTGGAACTGTCCCCTTAGCCCTTGCCACTCACTTCAGGCTCGTACGCTGAGCAGAACAGCCTGCTGTTCTGAAGCTTCGCTGGCTGCCGTTCGTGCCCAGACGCCATTTCCTTCCCAAGGAGGCGAAGCGCCGTCTACTTCTCGCAGCGAGCACGCTGCTCCTGGCTTTCGCTTCTGCCGCAACGAGCTCGCTACGAGCACTTTTCTTCTCAACCCTCTAGACCATTGCGTTCTGCTTTTCTTGTCTCGTGAATGGAGACGGAAAGCTTCTCGGCTACAATCTCGCCTAGAACAACTGCGGCTACACATTAAGCTCGCCCGGAACGCCCTGCTGAAACTTGCCTTCTGGCACCCCATTCGCGGGGCAGCCGTCTTTCTTCGGCCACCTGCCAAGTGGCCCCATATCGCCGCGCTCGTTGCACTCCGCTTGTCAGATTGGCTTCCCGTGGCGCTGATTTCAGCCTGGCCAAATACTAGCGCTGCGGAGAGCTGTCTCGCAGACAATCCTGTTCCAGCATAGAAATTTGTCCTGCAATGTTCCCCCCTCTTTTCCCCCATGGTGTTGCTCTGATGAATGCCTTGAGCATGGAACGACTTAAGCCAGCAAGTATTCCTCGCCGGCCACCTCTCGCTGTGCAAGAGGTATGCCGTGGACCCTTGGAACGCTGCCAAGCAAAAAGCAGAGCAGTGACCATAAAAGCGAGGAGAGAGCATGCACGAAGCACGCTAGTTCTGTCTAGTGCTTTCCGTGCAGAGAGGCGGCAAAGCTGAATGCCGTGCCAGAGCTTCACTTCTCGCTGGAGCACAGGAAGGCAAGAATGAAGAGGCAGAACACAGCCTTGGTTTCAGCAGCCTCCGGGGCTGCAAAAGTTCAGCAATAGCTCTGTCAAAGCAGAACTCGGCTGAGAATGCTCTCGCAGCTTGGGCAAGTTAGGCGCAGCTGTTGACCAGCTCTGCCCGTGGCCACAGGCTGCTTCTTCCACCTTCACTGTGGCAGAGCTTTTGCGGAGCAGAGAGGGCATTCTTCAAGGGCGTGTTCTCCAGGGTGCTGTGAAACAGAGCCTAGCACGCTGTCTCGCTGATCCTGGCTTTCGGCAAGCAGGCGTGCCAGACCGCCGACATTCTGCACTCTGGCAGCCTAGTTGCCAGCTTTCGGCAGCTGCTGTCCTAGCAAGGAAGCTCAGGGAGTCAAAGCCAGTGCCGGGCGGCACCTTTCTGCTTTGCCCGCCTAAGCGGCGTCACGCTCCCTCGGATACTGTGTCCTTTCCCTCTGCACTGCGTCTGCCGAGGTGCTCTCTGCCTCTCGGAGCAGAAGGGCAAAGGACAATGTTTTCCACAGCAGGGTAGAAATGGCATTGCTAGCAGGAAAGCTAGATGCCTTGGGACTGTCCCCTTAGCCCTTGCCACTCACTTCAGGCTCGTACGCTGAGCAGAACAGCCTGCTGTTCTGAAGCTTCGCTGGCTGCCGTTCGTGCCCAGACGCCATTTCCTTCCCAAGGAGGCGAAGCGCCGTCTACTTCTCGCAGCGAGCACGCTGCTCCTGGCTTTCGCTTCTGCCGCAACGAGCTCGCTACGAGCACTTTTCTTCTCAACCCTCTAGACCATTGCGTTCTGCTTTTCTTGTCTCGTGAATGGAGACGGAAAGCTTCTCGGCTACAATCTCGCCTAGAACAACTGCGGCTACACATTAAGCTCGCCCGGAACGCCCTGCTGAAACTTGCCTTCTGGCACCCCATTCGCGGGGCAGCCGTCTTTCTTCGGCCACCTGCCAAGTGGCCCCATATCGCCGCGCTCGTTGCACTCCGCTTGTCAGATTGGCTTCCCGTGGCGCTGATTTCAGCCTGGCCAAATACTAGCGCTGCGGAGAGCTGTCTCGCAGACAATCCTGTTCCAGCATAGAAATTTGTCCTGCAATGTTCCCCCCTCTTTTCCCCCATGGTGTTGCTCTGATGAATGCCTTGAGCATGGAACGACTTAAGCCAGCAAGTATTCCTCGCCGGCCACCTCTCGCTGTGCAAGAGGTATGCCGTGGACCCTTGGAACGCTGCCAAGCAAAAAGCAGAGCAGTGACCATAAAAGCGAGGAGAGAGCATGCACGAAGCACGCTAGTTCTGTCTAGTGCTTTCCGTGCAGAGAGGCGGCAAAGCTGAATGCCGTGCCAGAGCTTCACTTCTCGCTGGAGCACAGGAAGGCAAGAATGAAGAGGCAGAACACAGCCTTGGTTTCAGCAGCCTCCGGGGCTGCAAAAGTTCAGCAATAGCTCTGTCAAAGCAGAACTCGGCTGAGAATGCTCTCGCAGCTTGGGCAAGTTAGGCGCAGCTGTTGACCAGCTCTGCCCGTGGCCACAGGCTGCTTCTTCCACCTTCACTGTGGCAGAGCTTTTGCGGAGCAGAGAGGGCATTCTTCAAGGGCGTGTTCTCCAGGGTGCTGTGAAACAGAGCCTAGCACGCTGTCTCGCTGATCCTGGCTTTCGGCAAGCAGGCGTGCCAGACCGCCGACATTCTGCACTCTGGCAGCCTAGTTGCCAGCTTTCGGCAGCTGCTGTCCTAGCAAGGAAGCTCAGGGAGTCAAAGCCAGTGCCGGGCGGCACCTTTCTGCTTTGCCCGCCTAAGCGGCGTCACGCTCCCTCGGATACTGTGTCCTTTCCCTCTGCACTGCGTCTGCCGAGGTGCTCTCTGCCTCTCGGAGCAGAAGGGCAAAGGACAATGTTTTCCACAGCAGGGTAGAAATGGCATTGCTAGCAGGAAAGCTAGATGCCTTGGAACTGTCCCCTTAGCCCTTGCCACTCACTTCAGGCTCGTACGCTGAGCAGAACAGCCTGCTGTTCTGAAGCTTCGCTGGCTGCCGTTCGTGCCCAGACGCGGTTTCCTTCCCAAGGAGGCGAAGCGCCGTCTACTTCTCGCAGCGAGCACGCTGCTCCTGGCTTTCGCTTCTGCCGCAACGAGCTCGCTACGAGCACTTTTCTTCTCAACCCTCTAGACCATTGCGTTCTGCTTTTCTTGTCTCGTGAATGGAGACGGAAAGCTTCTCGGCTACAATCTCGCCTAGAACAACTGCGGCTACACATTAAGCTCGCCCGGAACGCCCTGCTGAAACTTGCCTTCTGGCACCCCATTCGCGGGGCAGCCGTCTTTCTTCGGCCACCTGCCAAGTGGCCCCATATCGCCGCGCTCGTTGCACTCCGCTTGTCAGATTGGCTTCCCGTGGCGCTGATTTCAGCCTGGCCAAATACTAGCGCTGCGGAGAGCTGTCTCGCAGACAATCCTGTTCCAGCATAGAAATTTGTCCTGCAATGTTCCCCCCTCTTTTCCCCCATGGTGTTGCTCTGATGAATGCCTTGAGCATGGAACGACTTAAGCCAGCAAGTATTCCTCGCCGGCCACCTCTCGCTGTGCAAGAGGTATGCCGTGGACCCTTGGAACGCTGCCAAGCAAAAAGCAGAGCAGTGACCATAAAAGCGAGGAGAGAGCATGCACGAAGCACGCTAGTTCTGTCTAGTGCTTTCCGTGCAGAGAGGCGGCAAAGCTGAATGCCGTGCCAGAGCTTCACTTCTCGCTGGAGCACAGGAAGGCAAGAATGAAGAGGCAGAACACAGCCTTGGTTTCAGCAGCCTCCGGGGCTGCAAAAGTTCAGCAATAGCTCTGTCAAAGCAGAACTCGGCTGAGAATGCTCTCGCAGCTTGGGCAAGTTAGGCGCAGCTGTTGACCAGCTCTGCCCGTGGCCACAGGCTGCTTCTTCCACCTTCACTGTGGCAGAGCTTTTGCGGAGCAGAGAGGGCATTCTTCAAGGGCGTGTTCTCCAGGGTGCTGTGAAACAGAGCCTAGCACGCTGTCTCGCTGATCCTGGCTTTCGGCAAGCAGGCGTGCCAGACCGCCGACATTCTGCACTCTGGCAGCCTAGTTGCCAGCTTTCGGCAGCTGCTGTCCTAGCAAGGAAGCTCAGGGAGTCAAAGCCAGTGCCGGGCGGCACCTTTCTGCTTTGCCCGCCTAAGCGGCGTCACGCTCCCTCGGATACTGTGTCCTTTCCCTCTGCACTGCGTCTGCCGAGGTGCTCTCTGCCTCTCGGAGCAGAAGGGCAAAGGACAATGTTTTCCACAGCAGGGTAGAAATGGCATTGCTAGCAGGAAAGCTAGATGCCTTGGAACTGTCCCCTTAGCCCTTGCCACTCACTTCAGGCTCGTACGCTGAGCAGAACAGCCTGCTGTTCTGAAGCTTCGCTGGCTGCCGTTCGTGCCCAGACGCGGTTTCCTTCCCAAGGAGGCGAAGCGCCGTCTACTTCTCGCAGCGAGCACGCTGCTCCTGGCTTTCGCTTCTGCCGCAACGAGCTCGCTACGAGCACTTTTCTTCTCAACCCTCTAGACCATTGCGTTCTGCTTTTCTTGTCTCGTGAATGGAGACGGAAAGCTTCTCGGCTACAATCTCGCCTAGAACAACTGCGGCTACACATTAAGCTCGCCCGGAACGCCCTGCTGAAACTTGCCTTCTGGCACCCCATTCGCGGGGCAGCCGTCTTTCTTCGGCCACCTGCCAAGTGGCCCCATATCGCCGCGCTCGTTGCACTCCGCTTGTCAGATTGGCTTCCCGTGGCGCTGATTTCAGCCTGGCCAAATACTAGCGCTGCGGAGAGCTGTCTCGCAGACAATCCTGTTCCAGCATAGAAATTTGTCCTGCAATGTTCCCCCCTCTTTTCCCCCATGGTGTTGCTCTGATGAATGCCTTGAGCATGGAACGACTTAAGCCAGCAAGTATTCCTCGCCGGCCACCTCTCGCTGTGCAAGAGGTATGCCGTGGACCCTTGGAACGCTGCCAAGCAAAAAGCAGAGCAGTGACCATAAAAGCGAGGAGAGAGCATGCACGAAGCACGCTAGTTCTGTCTAGTGCTTTCCGTGCAGAGAGGCGGCAAAGCTGAATGCCGTGCCAGAGCTTCACTTCTCGCTGGAGCACAGGAAGGCAAGAATGAAGAGGCAGAACACAGCCTTGGTTTCAGCAGCCTCCGGGGCTGCAAAAGTTCAGCAATAGCTCTGTCAAAGCAGAACTCGGCTGAGAATGCTCTCGCAGCTTGGGCAAGTTAGGCGCAGCTGTTGACCAGCTCTGCCCGTGGCCACAGGCTGCTTCTTCCACCTTCACTGTGGCAGAGCTTTTGCGGAGCAGAGAGGGCATTCTTCAAGGGCGTGTTCTCCAGGGTGCTGTGAAACAGAGCCTAGCACGCTGTCTCGCTGATCCTGGCTTTCGGCAAGCAGGCGTGCCAGACCGCCGACATTCTGCACTCTGGCAGCCTAGTTGCCAGCTTTCGGCAGCTGCTGTCCTAGCAAGGAAGCTCAGGGAGTCAAAGCCAGTGCCGGGCGGCACCTTTCTGCTTTGCCCGCCTAAGCGGCGTCACGCTCCCTCGGATACTGTGTCCTTTCCCTCTGCACTGCGTCTGCCGAGGTGCTCTCTGCCTCTCGGAGCAGAAGGGCAAAGGACAATGTTTTCCACAGCAGGGTAGAAATGGCATTGCTAGCAGGAAAGCTAGATGCCTTGGGACTGTCCCCTTAGCCCTTGCCACTCACTTCAGGCTCGTACGCTGAGCAGAACAGCCTGCTGTTCTGAAGCTTCGCTGGCTGCCGTTCGTGCCCAGACGCGGTTTCCTTCCCAAGGAGGCGAAGCGCCGTCTACTTCTCGCAGCGAGCACGCTGCTCCTGGCTTTCGCTTCTGCCGCAACGAGCTCGCTACGAGCACTTTTCTTCTCAACCCTCTAGACCATTGCGTTCTGCTTTTCTTGTCTCGTGAATGGAGACGGAAAGCTTCTCGGCTACAATCTCGCCTAGAACAACTGCGGCTACACATTAAGCTCGCCCGGAACGCCCTGCTGAAACTTGCCTTCTGGCACCACATTCGCGGGGCAGCCGTCTTTCTTCGGCCACCTGCCAAGTGGCCCCATATCGCCGCGCTCGTTGCACTCCGCTTGTCAGATTGGCTTCCCGTGGCGCTGATTTCAGCCTGGCCAAATACTAGCGCTGCGGAGAGCTGTCTTGCAGACAATCCTGTTCCAGCATAGAAATTTGTCCTGCAATGTTCCCCCCTCTTTTCCCCCATGGTGTTGCTCTGATGAATGCCTTGAGCATGGAACGACTTAAGCCAGCAAGTATTCCTCGCCGGCCACCTCTCGCTGTGCAAGAGGTATGCCGTGGACCCTTGGAACGCTGCCAAGCAAAAAGCAGAGCAGTGACCATAAAAGCGAGGAGAGAGCATGCACGAAGCACGCTAGTTCTGTCTAGTGCTTTCCGTGCAGAGAGGCGGCAAAGCTGAATGCCGTGCCAGAGCTTCACTTCTCGCTGGAGCACAGGAAGGCAAGAATGAAGAGGCAGAACACAGCCTTGGTTTCAGCAGCCTCCGGGGCTGCAAAAGTTCAGCAATAGCTCTGTCAAAGCAGAACTCGGCTGAGAATGCTCTCGCAGCTTGGGCAAGTTAGGCGCAGCTGTTGACCAGCTCTGCCCGTGGCCACAGGCTGCTTCTTCCACCTTCACTGTGGCAGAGCTTTTGCGGAGCAGAGAGGGCATTCTTCAAGGGCGTGTTCTCCAGGGTGCTGTGAAACAGAGCCTAGCACGCTGTCTCGCTGATCCTGGCTTTCGGCAAGCAGGCGTGCCAGACCGCCGACATTCTGCACTCTGGCAGCCTAGTTGCCAGCTTTCGGCAGCTGCTGTCCTAGCAAGGAAGCTCAGGGAGTCAAAGCCAGTGCCGGGCGGCACCTTTCTGCTTTGCCCGCCTAAGCGGCGTCACGCTCCCTCGGATACTGTGTCCTTTCCCTCTGCACTGCGTCTGCCGAGGTGCTCTCTGCCTCTCGGAGCAGAAGGGCAAAGGACAATGTTTTCCACAGCAGGGTAGAAATGGCATTGCTAGCAGGAAAGCTAGATGCCTTGGAACTGTCCCCTTAGCCCTTGCCACTCACTTCAGGCTCGTACGCTGAGCAGAACAGCCTGCTGTTCTGAAGCTTCGCTGGCTGCCGTTCGTGCCCAGACGCGGTTTCCTTCCCAAGGAGGCGAAGCGCCGTCTACTTCTCGCAGCGAGCACGCTGCTCCTGGCTTTCGCTTCTGCCGCAACGAGCTCGCTACGAGCACTTTTCTTCTCAACCCTCTAGACCATTGCGTTCTGCTTTTCTTGTCTCGTGAATGGAGACGGAAAGCTTCTCGGCTACAATCTCGCCTAGAACAACTGCGGCTACACATTAAGCTCGCCCGGAACGCCCTGCTGAAACTTGCCTTCTGGCACCCCATTCGCGGGGCAGCCGTCTTTCTTCGGCCACCTGCCAAGTGGCCCCATATCGCCGCGCTCGTTGCACTCCGCTTGTCAGATTGGCTTCCCGTGGCGCTGATTTCAGCCTGGCCAAATACTAGCGCTGCGGAGAGCTGTCTCGCAGACAATCCTGTTCCAGCATAGAAATTTGTCCTGCAATGTTCCCCCCTCTTTTCCCCCATGGTGTTGCTCTGATGAATGCCTTGAGCATGGAACGACTTAAGCCAGCAAGTATTCCTCGCCGGCCACCTCTCGCTGTGCAAGAGGTATGCCGTGGACCCTTGGAACGCTGCCAAGCAAAAAGCAGAGCAGTGACCATAAAAGCGAGGAGAGAGCATGCACGAAGCACGCTAGTTCTGTCTAGTGCTTTCCGTGCAGAGAGGCGGCAAAGCTGAATGCCGTGCCAGAGCTTCACTTCTCGCTGGAGCACAGGAAGGCAAGAATGAAGAGGCAGAACACAGCCTTGGTTTCAGCAGCCTCCGGGGCTGCAAAAGTTCAGCAATAGCTCTGTCAAAGCAGAACTCGGCTGAGAATGCTCTCGCAGCTTGGGCAAGTTAGGCGCAGCTGTTGACCAGCTCTGCCCGTGGCCACAGGCTGCTTCTTCCACCTTCACTGTGGCAGAGCTTTTGCGGAGCAGAGAGGGCATTCTTCAAGGGCGTGTTCTCCAGGGTGCTGTGAAACAGAGCCTAGCACGCTGTCTCGCTGATCCTGGCTTTCGGCAAGCAGGCGTGCCAGACCGCCGACATTCTGCACTCTGGCAGCCTAGTTGCCAGCTTTCGGCAGCTGCTGTCCTAGCAAGGAAGCTCAGGGAGTCAAAGCCAGTGCCGGGCGGCACCTTTCTGCTTTGCCCGCCTAAGCGGCGTCACGCTCCCTCGGATACTGTGTCCTTTCCCTCTGCACTGCGTCTGCCGAGGTGCTCTCTGCCTCTCGGAGCAGAAGGGCAAAGGACAATGTTTTCCACAGCAGGGTAGAAATGGCATTGCTAGCAGGAAAGCTAGATGCCTTGGGACTGTCCCCTTAGCCCTTGCCACTCACTTCAGGCTCGTACGCTGAGCAGAACAGCCTGCTGTTCTGAAGCTTCGCTGGCTGCCGTTCGTGCCCAGACGCGGTTTCCTTCCCAAGGAGGCGAAGCGCCGTCTACTTCTCGCAGCGAGCACGCTGCTCCTGGCTTTCGCTTCTGCCGCAACGAGCTCGCTACGAGCACTTTTCTTCTCAACCCTCTAGACCATTGCGTTCTGCTTTTCTTGTCTCGTGAATGGAGACGGAAAGCTTCTCGGCTACAATCTCGCCTAGAACAACTGCGGCTACACATTAAGCTCGCCCGGAACGCCCTGCTGAAACTTGCCTTCTGGCACCACATTCGCGGGGCAGCCGTCTTTCTTCGGCCACCTGCCAAGTGGCCCCATATCGCCGCGCTCGTTGCACTCCGCTTGTCAGATTGGCTTCCCGTGGCGCTGATTTCAGCCTGGCCAAATACTAGCGCTGCGGAGAGCTGTCTCGCAGACAATCCTGTTCCAGCATAGAAATTTGTCCTGCAATGTTCCCCCCTCTTTTCCCCCATGGTGTTGCTCTGATGAATGCCTTGAGCATGGAACGACTTAAGCCAGCAAGTATTCCTCGCCGGCCACCTCTCGCTGTGCAAGAGGTATGCCGTGGACCCTTGGAACGCTGCCAAGCAAAAAGCAGAGCAGTGACCATAAAAGCGAGGAGAGAGCATGCACGAAGCACGCTAGTTCTGTCTAGTGCTTTCCGTGCAGAGAGGCGGCAAAGCTGAATGCCGTGCCAGAGCTTCACTTCTCGCTGGAGCACAGGAAGGCAAGAATGAAGAGGCAGAACACAGCCTTGGTTTCAGCAGCCTCCGGGGCTGCAAAAGTTCAGCAATAGCTCTGTCAAAGCAGAACTCGGCTGAGAATGCTCTCGCAGCTTGGGCAAGTTAGGCGCAGCTGTTGACCAGCTCTGCCCGTGGCCACAGGCTGCTTCTTCCACCTTCACTGTGGCAGAGCTTTTGCGGAGCAGAGAGGGCATTCTTCAAGGGCGTGTTCTCCAGGGTGCTGTGAAACAGAGCCTAGCACGCTGTCTCGCTGATCCTGGCTTTCGGCAAGCAGGCGTGCCAGACCGCCGACATTCTGCACTCTGGCAGCCTAGTTGCCAGCTTTCGGCAGCTGCTGTCCTAGCAAGGAAGCTCAGGGAGTCAAAGCCAGTGCCGGGCGGCACCTTTCTGCTTTGCCCGCCTAAGCGGCGTCACGCTCCCTCGGATACTGTGTCCTTTCCCTCTGCACTGCGTCTGCCGAGGTGCTCTCTGCCTCTCGGAGCAGAAGGGCAAAGGACAATGTTTTCCACAGCAGGGTAGAAATGGCATTGCTAGCAGGAAAGCTAGATGCCTTGGAACTGTCCCCTTAGCCCTTGCCACTCACTTCAGGCTCGTACGCTGAGCAGAACAGCCTGCTGTTCTGAAGCTTCGCTGGCTGCCGTTCGTGCCCAGACGCGGTTTCCTTCCCAAGGAGGCGAAGCGCCGTCTACTTCTCGCAGCGAGCACGCTGCTCCTGGCTTTCGCTTCTGCCGCAACGAGCTCGCTACGAGCACTTTTCTTCTCAACCCTCTAGACCATTGCGTTCTGCTTTTCTTGTCTCGTGAATGGAGACGGAAAGCTTCTCGGCTACAATCTCGCCTAGAACAACTGCGGCTACACATTAAGCTCGCCCGGAACGCCCTGCTGAAACTTGCCTTCTGGCACCCCATTCGCGGGGCAGCCGTCTTTCTTCGGCCACCTGCCAAGTGGCCCCATATCGCCGCGCTCGTTGCACTCCGCTTGTCAGATTGGCTTCCCGTGGCGCTGATTTCAGCCTGGCCAAATACTAGCGCTGCGGAGAGCTGTCTCGCAGACAATCCTGTTCCAGCATAGAAATTTGTCCTGCAATGTTCCCCCCTCTTTTCCCCCATGGTGTTGCTCTGATGAATGCCTTGAGCATGGAACGACTTAAGCCAGCAAGTATTCCTCGCCGGCCACCTCTCGCTGTGCAAGAGGTATGCCGTGGACCCTTGGAACGCTGCCAAGCAAAAAGCAGAGCAGTGACCATAAAAGCGAGGAGAGAGCATGCACGAAGCACGCTAGTTCTGTCTAGTGCTTTCCGTGCAGAGAGGCGGCAAAGCTGAATGCCGTGCCAGAGCTTCACTTCTCGCTGGAGCACAGGAAGGCAAGAATGAAGAGGCAGAACACAGCCTTGGTTTCAGCAGCCTCCGGGGCTGCAAAAGTTCAGCAATAGCTCTGTCAAAGCAGAACTCGGCTGAGAATGCTCTCGCAGCTTGGGCAAGTTAGGCGCAGCTGTTGACCAGCTCTGCCCGTGGCCACAGGCTGCTTCTTCCACCTTCACTGTGGCAGAGCTTTTGCGGAACAGAGACGGCATTCTTCAAGGGCGTGTTCTCCAAGGTGCTGTGAAACAGAGCCTAGCACGCTGTCTCGCTGATCCTGGCTTTCGGCAAGCAGGCGTGCCAGACCGCCGACATTCTGCACTCTGGCAGCCTAGTTGCCAGCTTTCGGCAGCTGCTGTCCTAGCAAGGAAGCTCAGGGAGTCAAAGCCAGTGCCGGGCGGCACCTTTCTGCTTTGCCCGCCTAAGCGGCGTCACGCTCCCTCGGATACTGTGTCCTTTCCCTCTGCACTGCGTCTGCCGAGGTGCTCTCTGCCTCTCGGAGCAGAAGGGCAAAGGACAATGTTTTCCACAGCAGGGTAGAAATGGCATTGCTAGCAGGAAAGCTAGATGCCTTGGGACTGTCCCCTTAGCCCTTGCCACTCACTTCAGGCTCGTACGCTGAGCAGAACAGCCTGCTGTTCTGAAGCTTCGCTGGCTGCCGTTCGTGCCCAGACGCGGTTTCCTTCCCAAGGAGGCGAAGCGCCGTCTACTTCTCGCAGCGAGCACGCTGCTCCTGGCTTTCGCTTCTGCCGCAACGAGCTCGCTACGAGCACTTTTCTTCTCAACCCTCTAGACCATTGCGTTCTGCTTTTCTTGTCTCGTGAATGGAGACGGAAAGCTTCTCGGCTACAATCTCGCCTAGAACAACTGCGGCTACACATTAAGCTCGCCCGGAACGCCCTGCTGAAACTTGCCTTCTGGCACCACATTCGCGGGGCAGCCGTCTTTCTTCGGCCACCTGCCAAGTGGCCCCATATCGCCGCGCTCGTTGCACTCCGCTTGTCAGATTGGCTTCCCGTGGCGCTGATTTCAGCCTGGCCAAATACTAGCGCTGCGGAGAGCTGTCTCGCAGACAATCCTGTTCCAGCATAGAAATTTGTCCTGCAATGTTCCCCCCTCTTTTCCCCCATGGTGTTGCTCTGATGAATGCCTTGAGCATGGAACGACTTAAGCCAGCAAGTATTCCTCGCCGGCCACCTCTCGCTGTGCAAGAGGTATGCCGTGGACCCTTGGAACGCTGCCAAGCAAAAAGCAGAGCAGTGACCATAAAAGCGAGGAGAGAGCATGCACGAAGCACGCTAGTTCTGTCTAGTGCTTTCCGTGCAGAGAGGCGGCAAAGCTGAATGCCGTGCCAGAGCTTCACTTCTCGCTGGAGCACAGGAAGGCAAGAATGAAGAGGCAGAACACAGCCTTGGTTTCAGCAGCCTCCGGGGCTGCAAAAGTTCAGCAATAGCTCTGTCAAAGCAGAACTCGGCTGAGAATGCTCTCGCAGCTTGGGCAAGTTAGGCGCAGCTGTTGACCAGCTCTGCCCGTGGCCACAGGCTGCTTCTTCCACCTTCACTGTGGCAGAGCTTTTGCGGAACAGAGACGGCATTCTTCAAGGGCGTGTTCTCCAAGGTGCTGTGAAACAGAGCCTAGCACGCTGTCTCGCTGATCCTGGCTTTCGGCAAGCAGGCGTGCCAGACCGCCGACATTCTGCACTCTGGCAGCCTAGTTGCCAGCTTTCGGCAGCTGCTGTCCTAGCAAGGAAGCTCAGGGAGTCAAAGCCAGTGCCGGGCGGCACCTTTCTGCTTTGCCCGCCTAAGCGGCGTCACGCTCCCTCGGATACTGTGTCCTTTCCCTCTGCACTGCGTCTGCCGAGGTGCTCTCTGCCTCTCGGAGCAGAAGGGCAAAGGACAATGTTTTCCACAGCAGGGTAGAAATGGCATTGCTAGCAGGAAAGCTAGATGCCTTGGGACTGTCCCCTTAGCCCTTGCCACTCACTTCAGGCTCGTACGCTGAGCAGAACAGCCTGCTGTTCTGAAGCTTCGCTGGCTGCCGTTCGTGCCCAGACGCGGTTTCCTTCCCAAGGAGGCGAAGCGCCGTCTACTTCTCGCAGCGAGCACGCTGCTCCTGGCTTTCGCTTCTGCCGCAACGAGCTCGCTACGAGCACTTTTCTTCTCAACCCTCTAGACCATTGCGTTCTGCTTTTCTTGTCTCGTGAATGGAGACGGAAAGCTTCTCGGCTACAATCTCGCCTAGAACAACTGCGGCTACACATTAAGCTCGCCCGGAACGCCCTGCTGAAACTTGCCTTCTGGCACCCCATTCGCGGGGCAGCCGTCTTTCTTCGGCCACCTGCCAAGTGGCCCCATATCGCCGCGCTCGTTGCACTCCACTTGTCAGATTGGCTTCCCGTGGCGCTGATTTCAGCCTGGCCAAATACTAGCGCTGCGGAGAGCTGTCTCGCAGACAATCCTGTTCCAGCATAGAAATTTGTCCTGCAATGTTCCCCCCTCTTTTCCCCCATGGTGTTGCTCTGATGAATGCCTTGAGCATGGAACGACTTGACTTAAGCCAGCAAGTATTCCTCGCCGGCCACCTCTCGCTGTGCAAGAGGTATGCCGTGGACCCTTGGAACGCTGCCAAGCAAAAAGCAGAGCAGTGACCATAAAAGCGAGGAAAGAGCATGCACGAAGCACGCTAGTTCTGTCTAGTGCTTTCCGTGCAGAGAGGCGGCAAAGCTGAATGCCGTGCCAGAGCTTCACTTCTCGCTGGAGCACAGGAAGGCAAGAATGAAGAGGCAGAACACAGCCTTGGTTTCAGCAGCCTCCGGGGCTGCAAAAGTTCAGCAATAGCTCTGTCAAAGCAGAACTCGGCTGAGAATGCTCTCGCAGCTTGGGCAAGTTAGGCGCAGCTGTTGACCAGCTCTGCCCGTGGCCACAGGCTGCTTCTTCCACCTTCACTGTGGCAGAGCTTTTGCGGAACAGAGACGGCATTCTTCAAGGGCGTGTTCTCCAAGGTGCTGTGAAACAGAGCCTAGCACGCTGTCTCGCTGATCCTGGCTTTCGGCAAGCAGGCGTGCCAGACCGCCGACATTCTGCACTCTGGCAGCCTAGTTGCCAGCTTTCGGCAGCTGCTGTCCTAGCAAGGAAGCTCAGGGAGTCAAAGCCAGTGCCGGGCGGCACCTTTCTGCTTTGCCCGCCTAAGCGGCGTCACGCTCCCTCGGATACTGTGTCCTTTCCCTCTGCACTGCGTCTGCCGAGGTGCTCTCTGCCTCTCGGAGCAGAAGGGCAAAGGACAATGTTTTCCACAGCAGGGTAGAAATGGCATTGCTAGCAGGAAAGCTAGATGCCTTGGGACTGTCCCCTTAGCCCTTGCCACTCACTTCAGGCTCGTACGCTGAGCAGAACAGCCTGCTGTTCTGAAGCTTCGCTGGCTGCCGTTCGTGCCCAGACGCGGTTTCCTTCCCAAGGAGGCGAAGCGCCGTCTACTTCTCGCAGCGAGCACGCTGCTCCTGGCTTTCGCTTCTGCCGCAACGAGCTCGCTACGAGCACTTTTCTTCTCAACCCTCTAGACCATTGCGTTCTGCTTTTCTTGTCTCGTGAATGGAGACGGAAAGCTTCTCGGCTACAATCTCGCCTAGAACAACTGCGGCTACACATTAAGCTCGCCCGGAACGCCCTGCTGAAACTTGCCTTCTGGCACCACATTCGCGGGGCAGCCGTCTTTCTTCGGCCACCTGCCAAGTGGCCCCATATCGCCGCGCTCGTTGCACTCCGCTTGTCAGATTGGCTTCCCGTGGCGCTGATTTCAGCCTGGCCAAATACTAGCGCTGCGGAGAGCTGTCTCGCAGACAATCCTGTTCCAGCATAGAAATTTGTCCTGCAATGTTCCCCCCTCTTTTCCCCCATGGTGTTGCTCTGATGAATGCCTTGAGCATGGAACGACTTAAGCCAGCAAGTATTCCTCGCCGGCCACCTCTCGCTGTGCAAGAGGTATGCCGTGGACCCTTGGAACGCTGCCAAGCAAAAAGCAGAGCAGTGACCATAAAAGCGAGGAGAGAGCATGCACGAAGCACGCTAGTTCTGTCTAGTGCTTTCCGTGCAGAGAGGCGGCAAAGCTGAATGCCGTGCCAGAGCTTCACTTCTCGCTGGAGCACAGGAAGGCAAGAATGAAGAGGCAGAACACAGCCTTGGTTTCAGCAGCCTCCGGGGCTGCAAAAGTTCAGCAATAGCTCTGTCAAAGCAGAACTCGGCTGAGAATGCTCTCGCAGCTTGGGCAAGTTAGGCGCAGCTGTTGACCAGCTCTGCCCGTGGCCACAGGCTGCTTCTTCCACCTTCACTGTGGCAGAGCTTTTGCGGAACAGAGACGGCATTCTTCAAGGGCGTGTTCTCCAAGGTGCTGTGAAACAGAGCCTAGCACGCTGTCTCGCTGATCCTGGCTTTCGGCAAGCAGGCGTGCCAGACCGCCGACATTCTGCACTCTGGCAGCCTAGTTGCCAGCTTTCGGCAGCTGCTGTCCTAGCAAGGAAGCTCAGGGAGTCAAAGCCAGTGCCGGGCGGCACCTTTCTGCTTTGCCCGCCTAAGCGGCGTCACGCTCCCTCGGATACTGTGTCCTTTCCCTCTGCACTGCGTCTGCCGAGGTGCTCTCTGCCTCTCGGAGCAGAAGGGCAAAGGACAATGTTTTCCACAGCAGGGTAGAAATGGCATTGCTAGCAGGAAAGCTAGATGCCTTGGGACTGTCCCCTTAGCCCTTGCCACTCACTTCAGGCTCGTACGCTGAGCAGAACAGCCTGCTGTTCTGAAGCTTCGCTGGCTGCCGTTCGTGCCCAGACGCCATTTCCTTCCCAAGGAGGCGAAGCGCCGTCTACTTCTCGCAGCGAGCACGCTGCTCCTGGCTTTCGCTTCTGCCGCAACGAGCTCGCTACGAGCACTTTTCTTCTCAACCCTCTAGACCATTGCGTTCTGCTTTTCTTGTCTCGTGAATGGAGACGGAAAGCTTCTCGGCTACAATCTCGCCTAGAACAACTGCGGCTACACATTAAGCTCGCCCGGAACGCCCTGCTGAAACTTGCCTTCTGGCACCCCATTCGCGGGGCAGCCGTCTTTCTTCGGCCACCTGCCAAGTGGCCCCATATCGCCGCGCTCGTTGCACTCCGCTTGTCAGATTGGCTTCCCGTGGCGCTGATTTCAGCCTGGCCAAATACTAGCGCTGCGGAGAGCTGTCTCGCAGACAATCCTGTTCCAGCATAGAAATTTGTCCTGCAATGTTCCCCCCTCTTTTCCCCCATGGTGTTGCTCTGATGAATGCCTTGAGCATGGAACGACTTAAGCCAGCAAGTATTCCTCGCCGGCCACCTCTCGCTGTGCAAGAGGTATGCCGTGGACCCTTGGAACGCTGCCAAGCAAAAAGCAGAGCAGTGACCATAAAAGCGAGGAGAGAGCATGCACGAAGCACGCTAGTTCTGTCTAGTGCTTTCCGTGCAGAGAGGCGGCAAAGCTGAATGCCGTGCCAGAGCTTCACTTCTCGCTGGAGCACAGGAAGGCAAGAATGAAGAGGCAGAACACAGCCTTGGTTTCAGCAGCCTCCGGGGCTGCAAAAGTTCAGCAATAGCTCTGTCAAAGCAGAACTCGGCTGAGAATGCTCTCGCAGCTTGGGCAAGTTAGGCGCAGCTGTTGACCAGCTCTGCCCGTGGCCACAGGCTGCTTCTTCCACCTTCACTGTGGCAGAGCTTTTGCGGAACAGAGACGGCATTCTTCAAGGGCGTGTTCTCCAAGGTGCTGTGAAACAGAGCCTAGCACGCTGTCTCGCTGATCCTGGCTTTCGGCAAGCAGGCGTGCCAGACCGCCGACATTCTGCACTCTGGCAGCCTAGTTGCCAGCTTTCGGCAGCTGCTGTCCTAGCAAGGAAGCTCAGGGAGTCAAAGCCAGTGCCGGGCGGCACCTTTCTGCTTTGCCCGCCTAAGCGGCGTCACGCTCCCTCGGATACTGTGTCCTTTCCCTCTGCACTGCGTCTGCCGAGGTGCTCTCTGCCTCTCGGAGCAGAAGGGCAAAGGACAATGTTTTCCACAGCAGGGTAGAAATGGCATTGCTAGCAGGAAAGCTAGATGCCTTGGGACTGTCCCCTTAGCCCTTGCCACTCACTTCAGGCTCGTACGCTGAGCAGAACAGCCTGCTGTTCTGAAGCTTCGCTGGCTGCCGTTCGTGCCCAGACGCCATTTCCTTCCCAAGGAGGCGAAGCGCCGTCTACTTCTCGCAGCGAGCACGCTGCTCCTGGCTTTCGCTTCTGCCGCAACGAGCTCGCTACGAGCACTTTTCTTCTCAACCCTCTAGACCATTGCGTTCTGCTTTTCTTGTCTCGTGAATGGAGACGGAAAGCTTCTCGGCTACAATCTCGCCTAGAACAACTGCGGCTACACATTAAGCTCGCCCGGAACGCCCTGCTGAAACTTGCCTTCTGGCACCACATTCGCGGGGCAGCCGTCTTTCTTCGGCCACCTGCCAAGTGGCCCCATATCGCCGCGCTCGTTGCACTCCGCTTGTCAGATTGGCTTCCCGTGGCGCTGATTTCAGCCTGGCCAAATACTAGCGCTGCGGAGAGCTGTCTCGCAGACAATCCTGTTCCAGCATAGAAATTTGTCCTGCAATGTTCCCCCCTCTTTTCCCCCATGGTGTTGCTCTGATGAATGCCTTGAGCATGGAACGACTTAAGCCAGCAAGTATTCCTCGCCGGCCACCTCTCGCTGTGCAAGAGGTATGCCGTGGACCCTTGGAACGCTGCCAAGCAAAAAGCAGAGCAGTGACCATAAAAGCGAGGAGAGAGCATGCACGAAGCACGCTAGTTCTGTCTAGTGCTTTCCGTGCAGAGAGGCGGCAAAGCTGAATGCCGTGCCAGAGCTTCACTTCTCGCTGGAGCACAGGAAGGCAAGAATGAAGAGGCAGAACACAGCCTTGGTTTCAGCAGCCTCCGGGGCTGCAAAAGTTCAGCAATAGCTCTGTCAAAGCAGAACTCGGCTGAGAATGCTCTCGCAGCTTGGGCAAGTTAGGCGCAGCTGTTGACCAGCTCTGCCCGTGGCCACAGGCTGCTTCTTCCACCTTCACTGTGGCAGAGCTTTTGCGGAACAGAGACGGCATTCTTCAAGGGCGTGTTCTCCAAGGTGCTGTGAAACAGAGCCTAGCACGCTGTCTCGCTGATCCTGGCTTTCGGCAAGCAGGCGTGCCAGACCGCCGACATTCTGCACTCTGGCAGCCTAGTTGCCAGCTTTCGGCAGCTGCTGTCCTAGCAAGGAAGCTCAGGGAGTCAAAGCCAGTGCCGGGCGGCACCTTTCTGCTTTGCCCGCCTAAGCGGCGTCACGCTCCCTCGGATACTGTGTCCTTTCCCTCTGCACTGCGTCTGCCGAGGTGCTCTCTGCCTCTCGGAGCAGAAGGGCAAAGGACAATGTTTTCCACAGCAGGGTAGAAATGGCATTGCTAGCAGGAAAGCTAGATGCCTTGGGACTGTCCCCTTAGCCCTTGCCACTCACTTCAGGCTCGTACGCTGAGCAGAACAGCCTGCTGTTCTGAAGCTTCGCTGGCTGCCGTTCGTGCCCAGACGCCGTTTCCTTCCCAAGGAGGCGAAGCGCCGTCTACTTCTCGCAGCGAGCACGCTGCTCCTGGCTTTCGCTTCTGCCGCAACGAGCTCGCTACGAGCACTTTTCTTCTCAACCCTCTAGACCATTGCGTTCTGCTTTTCTTGTCTCGTGAATGGAGACGGAAAGCTTCTCGGCTACAATCTCGCCTAGAACAACTGCGGCTACACATTAAGCTCGCCCGGAACGCCCTGCTGAAACTTGCCTTCTGGCACCCCATTCGCGGGGCAGCCGTCTTTCTTCGGCCACCTGCCAAGTGGCCCCATATCGCCGCGCTCGTTGCACTCCGCTTGTCAGATTGGCTTCCCGTGGCGCTGATTTCAGCCTGGCCAAATACTAGCGCTGCGGAGAGCTGTCTCGCAGACAATCCTGTTCCAGCATAGAAATTTGTCCTGCAATGTTCCCCCCTCTTTTCCCCCATGGTGTTGCTCTGATGAATGCCTTGAGCATGGAACGACTTAAGCCAGCAAGTATTCCTCGCCGGCCACCTCTCGCTGTGCAAGAGGTATGCCGTGGACCCTTGGAACGCTGCCAAGCAAAAAGCAGAGCAGTGACCATAAAAGCGAGGAGAGAGCATGCACGAAGCACGCTAGTTCTGTCTAGTGCTTTCCGTGCAGAGAGGCGGCAAAGCTGAATGCCGTGCCAGAGCTTCACTTCTCGCTGGAGCACAGGAAGGCAAGAATGAAGAGGCAGAACACAGCCTTGGTTTCAGCAGCCTCCGGGGCTGCAAAAGTTCAGCAATAGCTCTGTCAAAGCAGAACTCGGCTGAGAATGCTCTCGCAGCTTGGGCAAGTTAGGCGCAGCTGTTGACCAGCTCTGCCCGTGGCCACAGGCTGCTTCTTCCACCTTCACTGTGGCAGAGCTTTTGCGGAACAGAGACGGCATTCTTCAAGGGCGTGTTCTCCAAGGTGCTGTGAAACAGAGCCTAGCACGCTGTCTCGCTGATCCTGGCTTTCGGCAAGCAGGCGTGCCAGACCGCCTACATTCTGCACTCTGGCAGCCTAGTTGCCAGCTTTGGGCAGCTGCTGTCCTAGCAAGGAAGCTCAGGGAGTCAAAGCCAGTGCCGGGCGGCACCTTTCTGCTTTGCCCGCCTAAGCGGCGTCACGCTCCCTCGGATACTGTGTCCTTTCCCTCTGCACTGCGTCTGCCGAGGTGCTCTCTGCCTCTCGGAGCAGAAGGGCAAAGGACAATGTTTTCCACAGCAGGGTAGAAATGGCATTGCTAGCAGGAAAGCTAGATGCCTTGGAACTGTCCCCTTAGCCCTTGCCACTCACTTCAGGCTCGTACGCTGAGCAGAACAGCCTGCTGTTCTGAAGCTTCGCTGGCTGCCGTTCGTGCCCAGACGCGGTTTCCTTCCCAAGGAGGCGAAGCGCCGTCTACTTCTCGCAGCGAGCACGCTGCTCCTGGCTTTCGCTTCTGCCGCAACGAGCTCGCTACGAGCACTTTTCTTCTCAACCCTCTAGACCATTGCGTTCTGCTTTTCTTGTCTCGTGAATGGAGACGGAAAGCTTCTCGGCTACAATCTCGCCTAGAACAACTGCGGCTACACATTAAGCTCGCCCGGAACGCCCTGCTGAAACTTGCCTTCTGGCACCACATTCGCGGGGCAGCCGTCTTTCTTCGGCCACCTGCCAAGTGGCCCCATATCGCCGCGCTCGTTGCACTCCGCTTGTCAGATTGGCTTCCCGTGGCGCTGATTTCAGCCTGGCCAAATACTAGCGCTGCGGAGAGCTGTCTCGCAGACAATCCTGTTCCAGCATAGAAATTTGTCCTGCAATGTTCCCCCCTCTTTTCCCCCATGGTGTTGCTCTGATGAATGCCTTGAGCATGGAACGACTTAAGCCAGCAAGTATTCCTCGCCGGCCACCTCTCGCTGTGCAAGAGGTATGCCGTGGACCCTTGGAACGCTGCCAAGCAAAAAGCAGAGCAGTGACCATAAAAGCGAGGAGAGAGCATGCACGAAGCACGCTAGTTCTGTCTAGTGCTTTCCGTGCAGAGAGGCGGCAAAGCTGAATGCCGTGCCAGAGCTTCACTTCTCGCTGGAGCACAGGAAGGCAAGAATGAAGAGGCAGAACACAGCCTTGGTTTCAGCAGCCTCCGGGGCTGCAAAAGTTCAGCAATAGCTCTGTCAAAGCAGAACTCGGCTGAGAATGCTCTCGCAGCTTGGGAAAGTTAGGCGCAGCTGTTGACCAGCTCTGCCCGTGGCCACAGGCTGCTTCTTCCACCTTCACTGTGGCAGAGCTTTTGCGGAACAGAGACGGCATTCTTCAAGGGCGTGTTCTCCAAGGTGCTGTGAAACAGAGCCTAGCACGCTGTCTCGCTGATCCTGGCTTTCGGCAAGCAGGCGTGCCAGACCGCCGACATTCTGCACTCTGGCAGCCTAGTTGCCAGCTTTCGGCAGCTGCTGTCCTAGCAAGGAAGCTCAGGGAGTCAAAGCCAGTGCCGGGCGGCACCTTTCTGCTTTGCCCGCCTAAGCGGCGTCACGCTCCCTCGGATACTGTGTCCTTTCCCTCTGCACTGCGTCTGCCGAGGTGCTCTCTGCCTCTCGGAGCAGAAGGGCAAAGGACAATGTTTTCCACAGCAGGGTAGAAATGGCATTGCTAGCAGGAAAGCTAGATGCCTTGGGACTGTCCCCTTAGCCCTTGCCACTCACTTCAGGCTCGTACGCTGAGCAGAACAGCCTGCTGTTCTGAAGCTTCGCTGGCTGCCGTTCGTGCCCAGACGCGGTTTCCTTCCCAAGGAGGCGAAGCGCCGTCTACTTCTCGCAGCGAGCACGCTGCTCCTGGCTTTCGCTTCTGCCGCAACGAGCTCGCTACGAGCACTTTTCTTCTCAACCCTCTAGACCATTGCGTTCTGCTTTTCTTGTCTCGTGAATGGAGACGGAAAGCTTCTCGGCTACAATCTCGCCTAGAACAACTGCGGCTACACATTAAGCTCGCCCGGAACGCCCTGCTGAAACTTGCCTTCTGGCACCCCATTCGCGGGGCAGCCGTCTTTCTTCGGCCACCTGCCAAGTGGCCCCATATCGCCGCGCTCGTTGCACTCCGCTTGTCAGATTGGCTTCCCGTGGCGCTGATTTCAGCCTGGCCAAATACTAGCGCTGCGGAGAGCTGTCTCGCAGACAATCCTGTTCCAGCATAGAAATTTGTCCTGCAATGTTCCCCCCTCTTTTCCCCCATGGTGTTGCTCTGATGAATGCCTTGAGCATGGAACGACTTAAGCCAGCAAGTATTCCTCGCCGGCCACCTCTCGCTGTGCAAGAGGTATGCCGTGGACCCTTGGAACGCTGCCAAGCAAAAAGCAGAGCAGTGACCATAAAAGCGAGGAGAGAGCATGCACGAAGCACGCTAGTTCTGTCTAGTGCTTTCCGTGCAGAGAGGCGGCAAAGCTGAATGCCGTGCCAGAGCTTCACTTCTCGCTGGAGCACAGGAAGGCAAGAATGAAGAGGCAGAACACAGCCTTGGTTTCAGCAGCCTCCGGGGCTGCAAAAGTTCAGCAATAGCTCTGTCAAAGCAGAACTCGGCTGAGAATGCTCTCGCAGCTTGGGCAAGTTAGGCGCAGCTGTTGACCAGCTCTGCCCGTGGCCACAGGCTGCTTCTTCCACCTTCACTGTGGCAGAGCTTTTGCGGAACAGAGACGGCATTCTTCAAGGGCGTGTTCTCCAAGGTGCTGTGAAACAGAGCCTAGCACGCTGTCTCGCTGATCCTGGCTTTCGGCAAGCAGGCGTGCCAGACCGCCGACATTCTGCACTCTGGCAGCCTAGTTGCCAGCTTTCGGCAGCTGCTGTCCTAGCAAGGAAGCTCAGGGAGTCAAAGCCAGTGCCGGGCGGCACCTTTCTGCTTTGCCCGCCTAAGCGGCGTCACGCTCCCTCGGATACTGTGTCCTTTCCCTCTGCACTGCGTCTGCCGAGGTGCTCTCTGCCTCTCGGAGCAGAAGGGCAAAGGACAATGTTTTCCACAGCAGGGTAGAAATGGCATTGCTAGCAGGAAAGCTAGATGCCTTGGGACTGTCCCCTTAGCCCTTGCCACTCACTTCAGGCTCGTACGCTGAGCAGAACAGCCTGCTGTTCTGAAGCTTCGCTGGCTGCCGTTCGTGCCCAGACGCGGTTTCCTTCCCAAGGAGGCGAAGCGCCGTCTACTTCTCGCAGCGAGCACGCTGCTCCTGGCTTTCGCTTCTGCCGCAACGAGCTCGCTACGAGCACTTTTCTTCTCAACCCTCTAGACCATTGCGTTCTGCTTTTCTTGTCTCGTGAATGGAGACGGAAAGCTTCTCGGCTACAATCTCGCCTAGAACAACTGCGGCTACACATTAAGCTCGCCCGGAACGCCCTGCTGAAACTTGCCTTCTGGCACCACATTCGCGGGGCAGCCGTCTTTCTTCGGCCACCTGCCAAGTGGCCCCATATCGCCGCGCTCGTTGCACTCCGCTTGTCAGATTGGCTTCCCGTGGCGCTGATTTCAGCCTGGCCAAATACTAGCGCTGCGGAGAGCTGTCTCGCAGACAATCCTGTTCCAGCATAGAAATTTGTCCTGCAATGTTCCCCCCTCTTTTCCCCCATGGTGTTGCTCTGATGAATGCCTTGAGCATGGAACGACTTAAGCCAGCAAGTATTCCTCGCCGGCCACCTCTCGCTGTGCAAGAGGTATGCCGTGGACCCTTGGAACGCTGCCAAGCAAAAAGCAGAGCAGTGACCATAAAAGCGAGGAGAGAGCATGCACGAAGCACGCTAGTTCTGTCTAGTGCTTTCCGTGCAGAGAGGCGGCAAAGCTGAATGCCGTGCCAGAGCTTCACTTCTCGCTGGAGCACAGGAAGGCAAGAATGAAGAGGCAGAACACAGCCTTGGTTTCAGCAGCCTCCGGGGCTGCAAAAGTTCAGCAATAGCTCTGTCAAAGCAGAACTCGGCTGAGAATGCTCTCGCAGCTTGGGAAAGTTAGGCGCAGCTGTTGACCAGCTCTGCCCGTGGCCACAGGCTGCTTCTTCCACCTTCACTGTGGCAGAGCTTTTGCGGAACAGAGACGGCATTCTTCAAGGGCGTGTTCTCCAAGGTGCTGTGAAACAGAGCCTAGCACGCTGTCTCGCTGATCCTGGCTTTCGGCAAGCAGGCGTGCCAGACCGCCGACATTCTGCACTCTGGCAGCCTAGTTGCCAGCTTTCGGCAGCTGCTGTCCTAGCAAGGAAGCTCAGGGAGTCAAAGCCAGTGCCGGGCGGCACCTTTCTGCTTTGCCCGCCTAAGCGGCGTCACGCTCCCTCGGATACTGTGTCCTTTCCCTCTGCACTGCGTCTGCCGAGGTGCTCTCTGCCTCTCGGAGCAGAAGGGCAAAGGACAATGTTTTCCACAGCAGGGTAGAAATGGCATTGCTAGCAGGAAAGCTAGATGCCTTGGGACTGTCCCCTTAGCCCTTGCCACTCACTTCAGGCTCGTACGCTGAGCAGAACAGCCTGCTGTTCTGAAGCTTCGCTGGCTGCCGTTCGTGCCCAGACGCGGTTTCCTTCCCAAGGAGGCGAAGCGCCGTCTACTTCTCGCAGCGAGCACGCTGCTCCTGGCTTTCGCTTCTGCCGCAACGAGCTCGCTACGAGCACTTTTCTTCTCAACCCTCTAGACCATTGCGTTCTGCTTTTCTTGTCTCGTGAATGGAGACGGAAAGCTTCTCGGCTACAATCTCGCCTAGAACAACTGCGGCTACACATTAAGCTCGCCCGGAACGCCCTGCTGAAACTTGCCTTCTGGCACCACATTCGCGGGGCAGCCGTCTTTCTTCGGCCACCTGCCAAGTGGCCCCATATCGCCGCGCTCGTTGCACTCCGCTTGTCAGATTGGCTTCCCGTGGCGCTGATTTCAGCCTGGCCAAATACTAGCGCTGCGGAGAGCTGTCTCGCAGACAATCCTGTTCCAGCATAGAAATTTGTCCTGCAATGTTCCCCCCTCTTTTCCCCCATGGTGTTGCTCTGATGAATGCCTTGAGCATGGAACGACTTAAGCCAGCAAGTATTCCTCGCCGGCCACCTCTCGCTGTGCAAGAGGTATGCCGTGGACCCTTGGAACGCTGCCAAGCAAAAAGCAGAGCAGTGACCATAAAAGCGAGGAAAGAGCATGCACGAAGCACGCTAGTTCTGTCTAGTGCTTTCCGTGCAGAGAGGCGGCAAAGCTGAATGCCGTGCCAGAGCTTCACTTCTCGCTGGAGCACAGGAAGGCAAGAATGAAGAGGCAGAACACAGCCTTGGTTTCAGCAGCCTCCGGGGCTGCAAAAGTTCAGCAATAGCTCTGTCAAAGCAGAACTCGGCTGAGAATGCTCTCGCAGCTTGGGCAAGTTAGGCGCAGCTGTTGACCAGCTCTGCCCGTGGCCACAGGCTGCTTCTTCCACCTTCACTGTGGCAGAGCTTTTGCGGAACAGAGACGGCATTCTTCAAGGGCGTGTTCTCCAGGGTGCTGTGAAACAGAGCCTAGCACGCTGTCTCGCTGATCCTGGCTTTCGGCAAGCAGGCGTGCCAGACCGCCGACATTCTGCACTCTGGCAGCCTAGTTGCCAGCTTTCGGCAGCTGCTGTCCTAGCAAGGAAGCTCAGGGAGTCAAAGCCAGTGCCGGGCGGCACCTTTCTGCTTTGCCCGCCTAAGCGGCGTCACGCTCCCTCGGATACTGTGTCCTTTCCCTCTGCACTGCGTCTGCCGAGGTGCTCTCTGCCTCTCGGAGCAGAAGGGCAAAGGACAATGTTTTCCACAGCAGGGTAGAAATGGCATTGCTAGCAGGAAAGCTAGATGCCTTGGGACTGTCCCCTTAGCCCTTGCCACTCACTTCAGGCTCGTACGCTGAGCAGAACAGCCTGCTGTTCTGAAGCTTCGCTGGCTGCCGTTCGTGCCCAGACGCGGTTTCCTTCCCAAGGAGGCGAAGCGCCGTCTACTTCTCGCAGCGAGCACGCTGCTCCTGGCTTTCGCTTCTGCCGCAACGAGCTCGCTACGAGCACTTTTCTTCTCAACCCTCTAGACCATTGCGTTCTGCTTTTCTTGTCTCGTGAATGGAGACGGAAAGCTTCTCGGCTACAATCTCGCCTAGAACAACTGCGGCTACACATTAAGCTCGCCCGGAACGCCCTGCTGAAACTTGCCTTCTGGCACCACATTCGCGGGGCAGCCGTCTTTCTTCGGCCACCTGCCAAGTGGCCCCATATCGCCGCGCTCGTTGTACTCCGCTTGTCAGATTGGCTTCCCGTGGCGCTGATTTCAGCCTGGCCAAATACTAGCGCTGCGGAGAGCTGTCTCGCAGACAATCCTGTTCCAGCATAGAAATTTGTCCTGCAATGTTCCCCCCACTTTTCCCCCATGGTGTTGCTCTGATGAATGCCTTGAGCATGGAACGACTTAAGCCAGCAAGTATTCCTCGCCGGCCACCTCTCGCTGTGCAAGAGGTATGCCGTGGACCCTTGGAACGCTGCCAAGCAAAAAGCAGAGCAGTGACCATAAAAGCGAGGAGAGAGCATGCACGAAGCACGCTAGTTCTGTCTAGTGCTTTCCGTGCAGAGAGGCGGCAAAGCTGAATGCCGTGCCAGAGCTTCACTTCTCGCTGGAGCACAGGAAGGCAAGAATGAAGAGGCAGAACACAGCCTTGGTTTCAGCAGCCTCCGGGGCTGCAAAAGTTCAGCAATAGCTCTGTCAAAGCAGAACTCGGCTGAGAATGCTCTCGCAGCTTGGGAAAGTTAGGCGCAGCTGTTGACCAGCTCTGCCCGTGGCCACAGGCTGCTTCTTCCACCTTCACTGTGGCAGAGCTTTTGCGGAACAGAGACGGCATTCTTCAAGGGCGTGTTCTCCAAGGTGCTGTGAAACAGAGCCTAGCACGCTGTCTCGCTGATCCTGGCTTTCGGCAAGCAGGCGTGCCAGACCGCCGACATTCTGCACTCTGGCAGCCTAGTTGCCAGCTTTCGGCAGCTGCTGTCCTAGCAAGGAAGCTCAGGGAGTCAAAGCCAGTGCCGGGCGGCACCTTTCTGCTTTGCCCGCCTAAGCGGCGTCACGCTCCCTCGGATACTGTGTCCTTTCCCTCTGCACTGCGTCTGCCGAGGTGCTCTCTGCCTCTCGGAGCAGAAGGGCAAAGGACAATGTTTTCCACAGCAGGGTAGAAATGGCATTGCTAGCAGGAAAGCTAGATGCCTTGGGACTGTCCCCTTAGCCCTTGCCACTCACTTCAGGCTCGTACGCTGAGCAGAACAGCCTGCTGTTCTGAAGCTTCGCTGGCTGCCGTTCGTGCCCAGACGCGGTTTCCTTCCCAAGGAGGCGAAGCGCCGTCTACTTCTCGCAGCGAGCACGCTGCTCCTGGCTTTCGCTTCTGCCGCAACGAGCTCGCTACGAGCACTTTTCTTCTCAACCCTCTAGACCATTGCGTTCTGCTTTTCTTGTCTCGTGAATGGAGACGGAAAGCTTCTCGGCTACAATCTCGCCTAGAACAACTGCGGCTACACATTAAGCTCGCCCGGAACGCCCTGCTGAAACTTGCCTTCTGGCACCACATTCGCGGGGCAGCCGTCTTTCTTCGGCCACCTGCCAAGTGGCCCCATATCGCCGCGCTCGTTGCACTCCACTTGTCAGATTGGCTTCCCGTGGCGCTGATTTCAGCCTGGCCAAATACTAGCGCTGCGGAGAGCTGTCTCGCAGACAATCCTGTTCCAGCATAGAAATTTGTCCTGCAATGTTCCCCCCTCTTTTCCCCCATGGTGTTGCTCTGATGAATGCCTTGAGCATGGAACGACTTAAGCCAGCAAGTATTCCTCGCCGGCCACCTCTCGCTGTGCAAGAGGTATGCCGTGGACCCTTGGAACGCTGCCAAGCAAAAAGCAGAGCAGTGACCATAAAAGCGAGGAAAGAGCATGCACGAAGCACGCTAGTTCTGTCTAGTGCTTTCCGTGCAGAGAGGCGGCAAAGCTGAATGCCGTGCCAGAGCTTCACTTCTCGCTGGAGCACAGGAAGGCAAGAATGAAGAGGCAGAACACAGCCTTGGTTTCAGCAGCCTCCGGGGCTGCAAAAGTTCAGCAATAGCTCTGTCAAAGCAGAACTCGGCTGAGAATGCTCTCGCAGCTTGGGAAAGTTAGGCGCAGCTGTTGACCAGCTCTGCCCGTGGCCACAGGCTGCTTCTTCCACCTTCACTGTGGCAGAGCTTTTGCGGAACAGAGACGGCATTCTTCAAGGGCGTGTTCTCCAAGGTGCTGTGAAACAGAGCCTAGCACGCTGTCTCGCTGATCCTGGCTTTCGGCAAGCAGGCGTGCCAGACCGCCGACATTCTGCACTCTGGCAGCCTAGTTGCCAGCTTTCGGCAGCTGCTGTCCTAGCAAGGAAGCTCAGGGAGTCAAAGCCAGTGCCGGGCGGCACCTTTCTGCTTTGCCCGCCTAAGCGGCGTCACGCTCCCTCGGATACTGTGTCCTTTCCCTCTGCACTGCGTCTGCCGAGGTGCTCTCTGCCTCTCGGAGCAGAAGGGCAAAGGACAATGTTTTCCACAGCAGGGTAGAAATGGCATTGCTAGCAGGAAAGCTAGATGCCTTGGGACTGTCCCCTTAGCCCTTGCCACTCACTTCAGGCTCGTACGCTGAGCAGAACAGCCTGCTGTTCTGAAGCTTCGCTGGCTGCCGTTCGTGCCCAGACGCGGTTTCCTTCCCAAGGAGGCGAAGCGCCGTCTACTTCTCGCAGCGAGCACGCTGCTCCTGGCTTTCGCTTCTGCCGCAACGAGCTCGCTACGAGCACTTTTCTTCTCAACCCTCTAGACCATTGCGTTCTGCTTTTCTTGTCTCGTGAATGGAGACGGAAAGCTTCTCGGCTACAATCTCGCCTAGAACAACTGCGGCTACACATTAAGCTCGCCCGGAACGCCCTGCTGAAACTTGCCTTCTGGCACCACATTCGCGGGGCAGCCGTCTTTCTTCGGCCACCTGCCAAGTGGCCCCATATCGCCGCGCTCGTTGCACTCCGCTTGTCAGATTGGCTTCCCGTGGCGCTGATTTCAGCCTGGCCAAATACTAGCGCTGCGGAGAGCTGTCTCGCAGACAATCCTGTTCCAGCATAGAAATTTGTCCTGCAATGTTCCCCCCACTTTTCCCCCATGGTGTTGCTCTGATGAATGCCTTGAGCATGGAACGACTTAAGCCAGCAAGTATTCCTCGCCGGCCACCTCTCGCTGTGCAAGAGGTATGCCCTGGACCCTTGGAACGCTGCCAAGCAAAAAGCAGAGCAGTGACCATAAAAGCGAGGAGAGAGCATGCACGAAGCACGCTAGTTCTGTCTAGTGCTTTCCGTGCAGAGAGGCGGCAAAGCTGAATGCCGTGCCAGAGCTTCACTTCTCGCTGGAGCACAGGAAGGCAAGAATGAAGAGGCAGAACACAGCCTTGGTTTCAGCAGCCTCCGGGGCTGCAAAAGTTCAGCAATAGCTCTGTCAAAGCAGAACTCGGCTGAGAATGCTCTCGCAGCTTGGGAAAGTTAGGCGCAGCTGTTGACCAGCTCTGCCCGTGGCCACAGGCTGCTTCTTCCACCTTCACTGTGGCAGAGCTTTTGCGGAACAGAGACGGCATTCTTCAAGGGCGTGTTCTCCAAGGTGCTGTGAAACAGAGCCTAGCACGCTGTCTCGCTGATCCTGGCTTTCGGCAAGCAGGCGTGCCAGACCGCCGACATTCTGCACTCTGGCAGCCTAGTTGCCAGCTTTCGGCAGCTGCTGTCCTAGCAAGGAAGCTCAGGGAGTCAAAGCCAGTGCCGGGCGGCACCTTTCTGCTTTGCCCGCCTAAGCGGCGTCACGCTCCCTCGGATACTGTGTCCTTTCCCTCTGCACTGCGTCTGCCGAGGTGCTCTCTGCCTCTCGGAGCAGAAGGGCAAAGGACAATGTTTTCCACAGCAGGGTAGAAATGGCATTGCTAGCAGGAAAGCTAGATGCCTTGGGACTGTCCCCTTAGCCCTTGCCACTCACTTCAGGCTCGTACGCTGAGCAGAACAGCCTGCTGTTCTGAAGCTTCGCTGGCTGCCGTTCGTGCCCAGACGCGGTTTCCTTCCCAAGGAGGCGAAGCGCCGTCTACTTCTCGCAGCGAGCACGCTGCTCCTGGCTTTCGCTTCTGCCGCAACGAGCTCGCTACGAGCACTTTTCTTCTCAACCCTCTAGACCATTGCGTTCTGCTTTTCTTGTCTCGTGAATGGAGACGGAAAGCTTCTCGGCTACAATCTCGCCTAGAACAACTGCGGCTACACATTAAGCTCGCCCGGAACGCCCTGCTGAAACTTGCCTTCTGGCACCACATTCGCGGGGCAGCCGTCTTTCTTCGGCCACCTGCCAAGTGGCCCCATATCGCCGCGCTCGTTGCACTCCGCTTGTCAGATTGGCTTCCCGTGGCGCTGATTTCAGCCTGGCCAAATACTAGCGCTGCGGAGAGCTGTCTCGCAGACAATCCTGTTCCAGCATAGAAATTTGTCCTGCAATGTTCCCCCCTCTTTTCCCCCATGGTGTTGCTCTGATGAATGCCTTGAGCATGGAACGACTTAAGCCAGCAAGTATTCCTCGCCGGCCACCTCTCGCTGTGCAAGAGGTATGCCGTGGACCCTTGGAACGCTGCCAAGCAAAAAGCAGAGCAGTGACCATAAAAGCGAGGAGAGAGCATGCACGAAGCACGCTAGTTCTGTCTAGTGCTTTCCGTGCAGAGAGGCGGCAAAGCTGAATGCCGTGCCAGAGCTTCACTTCTCGCTGGAGCACAGGAAGGCAAGAATGAAGAGGCAGAACACAGCCTTGGTTTCAGCAGCCTCCGGGGCTGCAAAAGTTCAGCAATAGCTCTGTCAAAGCAGAACTCGGCTGAGAATGCTCTCGCAGCTTAGGCAAGTTAGGCGCAGCTGTTGACCAGCTCTGCCCGTGGCCACAGGCTGCTTCTTCCACCTTCACTGTGGCAGAGCTTTTGCGGAACAGAGACGGCATTCTTCAAGGGCGTGTTCTCCAAGGTGCTGTGAAACAGAGCCTAGCACGCTGTCTCGCTGATCCTGGCTTTCGGCAAGCAGGCGTGCCAGACCGCCGACATTCTGCACTCTGGCAGCCTAGTTGCCAGCTTTCGGCAGCTGCTGTCCTAGCAAGGAAGCTCAGGGAGTCAAAGCCAGTGCCGGGCGGCACCTTTCTGCTTTGCCCGCCTAAGCGGCGTCACGCTCCCTCGGATACTGTGTCCTTTCCCTCTGCACTGCGTCTGCCGAGGTGCTCTCTGCCTCTCGGAGCAGAAGGGCAAAGGACAATGTTTTCCACAGCAGGGTAGAAATGGCATTGCTAGCAGGAAAGCTAGATGCCTTGGGACTGTCCCCTTAGCCCTTGCCACTCACTTCAGGCTCGTACGCTGAGCAGACCAGCCTGCTGTTCTGAAGCTTCGCTGGCTGCCGTTCGTGCCCAGACGCGGTTTCCTTCCCAAGGAGGCGAAGCGCCGTCTACTTCTCGCAGCGAGCACGCTGCTCCTGGCTTTCGCTTCTGCCGCAACGAGCTCGCTACGAGCACTTTTCTTCTCAACCCTCTAGACCATTGCGTTCTGCTTTTCTTGTCTCGTGAATGGAGACGGAAAGCTTCTCGGCTACAATCTCGCCTAGAACAACTGCGGCTACACATTAAGCTCGCCCGGAACGCCCTGCTGAAACTTGCCTTCTGGCACCCCATTCGCGGGGCAGCCGTCTTTCTTCGGCCACCTGCCAAGTGGCCCCATATCGCCGCGCTCGTTGCACTCCGCTTGTCAGATTGGCTTCCCGTGGCGCTGATTTCAGCCTGGCCAAATACTAGCGCTGCGGAGAGCTGTCTCGCAGACAATCCTGTTCCAGCATAGAAATTTGTCCTGCAATGTTCCCCCCTCTTTTCCCCCATGGTGTTGCTCTGATGAATGCCTTGAGCATGGAACGACTTAAGCCAGCAAGTATTCCTCGCCGGCCACCTCTCGCTGTGCAAGAGGTATGCCGTGGACCCTTGGAACGCTGCCAAGCAAAAAGCAGAGCAGTGACCATAAAAGCGAGGAGAGAGCATGCACGAAGCACGCTAGTTCTGTCTAGTGCTTTCCGTGCAGAGAGGCGGCAAAGCTGAATGCCGTGCCAGAGCTTCACTTCTCGCTGGAGCACAGGAAGGCAAGAATGAAGAGGCAGAACACAGCCTTGGTTTCAGCAGCCTCCGGGGCTGCAAAAGTTCAGCAATAGCTCTGTCAAAGCAGAACTCGGCTGAGAATGCTCTCGCAGCTTGGGCAAGTTAGGCGCAGCTGTTGACCAGCTCTGCCCGTGGCCACAGGCTGCTTCTTCCACCTTCACTGTGGCAGAGCTTTTGCGGAACAGAGACGGCATTCTTCAAGGGCGTGTTCTCCAAGGTGCTGTGAAACAGAGCCTAGCACGCTGTCTCGCTGATCCTGGCTTTCGGCAAGCAGGCGTGCCAGACCGCCGACATTCTGCACTCTGGCAGCCTAGTTGCCAGCTTTCGGCAGCTGCTGTCCTAGCAAGGAAGCTCAGGGAGTCAAAGCCAGTGCCGGGCGGCACCTTTCTGCTTTGCCCGCCTAAGCGGCGTCACGCTCCCTCGGATACTGTGTCCTTTCCCTCTGCACTGCGTCTGCCGAGGTGCTCTCTGCCTCTCGGAGCAGAAGGGCAAAGGACAATGTTTTCCACAGCAGGGTAGAAATGGCATTGCTAGCAGGAAAGCTAGATGCCTTGGGACTGTCCCCTTAGCCCTTGCCACTCACTTCAGGCTCGTACGCTGAGCAGACCAGCCTGCTGTTCTGAAGCTTCGCTGGCTGCCGTTCGTGCCCAGACGCGGTTTCCTTCCCAAGGAGGCGAAGCGCCGTCTACTTCTCGCAGCGAGCACGCTGCTCCTGGCTTTCGCTTCTGCCGCAACGAGCTCGCTACGAGCACTTTTCTTCTCAACCCTCTAGACCATTGCGTTCTGCTTTTCTTGTCTCGTGAATGGAGACGGAAAGCTTCTCGGCTACAATCTCGCCTAGAACAACTGCGGCTACACATTAAGCTCGCCCGGAACGCCCTGCTGAAACTTGCCTTCTGGCACCCCATTCGCGGGGCAGCCGTCTTTCTTCGGCCACCTGCCAAGTGGCCCCATATCGCCGCGCTCGTTGCACTCCGCTTGTCAGATTGGCTTCCCGTGGCGCTGATTTCAGCCTGGCCAAATACTAGCGCTGCGGAGAGCTGTCTCGCAGACAATCCTGTTCCAGCATAGAAATTTGTCCTGCAATGTTCCCCCCTCTTTTCCCCCATGGTGTTGCTCTGATGAATGCCTTGAGCATGGAACGACTTAAGCCAGCAAGTATTCCTCGCCGGCCACCTCTCGCTGTGCAAGAGGTATGCCGTGGACCCTTGGAACGCTGCCAAGCAAAAAGCAGAGCAGTGACCATAAAAGCGAGGAGAGAGCATGCACGAAGCACGCTAGTTCTGTCTAGTGCTTTCCGTGCAGAGAGGCGGCAAAGCTGAATGCCGTGCCAGAGCTTCACTTCTCGCTGGAGCACAGGAAGGCAAGAATGAAGAGGCAGAACACAGCCTTGGTTTCAGCAGCCTCCGGGGCTGCAAAAGTTCAGCAATAGCTCTGTCAAAGCAGAACTCGGCTGAGAATGCTCTCGCAGCTTGGGCAAGTTAGGCGCAGCTGTTGACCAGCTCTGCCCGTGGCCACAGGCTGCTTCTTCCACCTTCACTGTGGCAGAGCTTTTGCGGAACAGAGACGGCATTCTTCAAGGGCGTGTTCTCCAAGGTGCTGTGAAACAGAGCCTAGCACGCTGTCTCGCTGATCCTGGCTTTCGGCAAGCAGGCGTGCCAGACCGCCGACATTCTGCACTCTGGCAGCCTAGTTGCCAGCTTTCGGCAGCTGCTGTCCTAGCAAGGAAGCTCAGGGAGTCAAAGCCAGTGCCGGGCGGCACCTTTCTGCTTTGCCCGCCTAAGCGGCGTCACGCTCCCTCGGATACTGTGTCCTTTCCCTCTGCACTGCGTCTGCCGAGGTGCTCTCTGCCTCTCGGAGCAGAAGGGCAAAGGACAATGTTTTCCACAGCAGGGTAGAAATGGCATTGCTAGCAGGAAAGCTAGATGCCTTGGGACTGTCCCCTTAGCCCTTGCCACTCACTTCAGGCTCGTACGCTGAGCAGAACAGCCTGCTGTTCTGAAGCTTCGCTGGCTGCCGTTCGTGCCCAGACGCGGTTTCCTTCCCAAGGAGGCGAAGCGCCGTCTACTTCTCGCAGCGAGCACGCTGCTCCTGGCTTTCGCTTCTGCCGCAACGAGCTCGCTACGAGCACTTTTCTTCTCAACCCTCTAGACCATTGCGTTCTGCTTTTCTTGTCTCGTGAATGGAGACGGAAAGCTTCTCGGCTACAATCTCGCCTAGAACAACTGCGGCTACACATTAAGCTCGCCCGGAACGCCCTGCTGAAACTTGCCTTCTGGCACCACATTCGCGGGGCAGCCGTCTTTCTTCGGCCACCTGCCAAGTGGCCCCATATCGCCGCGCTCGTTGCACTCCGCTTGTCAGATTGGCTTCCCGTGGCGCTGATTTCAGCCTGGCCAAATACTAGCGCTGCGGAGAGCTGTCTCGCAGACAATCCTGTTCCAGCATAGAAATTTGTCCTGCAATGTTCCCCCCTCTTTTCCCCCATGGTGTTGCTCTGATGAATGCCTTGAGCATGGAACGACTTAAGCCAGCAAGTATTCCTCGCCGGCCACCTCTCGCTGTGCAAGAGGTATGCCGTGGACCCTTGGAACGCTGCCAAGCAAAAAGCAGAGCAGTGACCATAAAAGCGAGGAGAGAGCATGCACGAAGCACGCTAGTTCTGTCTAGTGCTTTCCGTGCAGAGAGGCGGCAAAGCTGAATGCCGTGCCAGAGCTTCACTTCTCGCTGGAGCACAGGAAGGCAAGAATGAAGAGGCAGAACACAGCCTTGGTTTCAGCAGCCTCCGGGGCTGCAAAAGTTCAGCAATAGCTCTGTCAAAGCAGAACTCGGCTGAGAATGCTCTCGCAGCTTGGGCAAGTTAGGCGCAGCTGTTGACCAGCTCTGCCCGTGGCCACAGGCTGCTTCTTCCACCTTCACTGTGGCAGAGCTTTTGCGGAACAGAGACGGCATTCTTCAAGGGCGTGTTCTCCAAGGTGCTGTGAAACAGAGCCTAGCACGCTGTCTCGCTGATCCTGGCTTTCGGCAAGCAGGCGTGCCAGACCGCCGACATTCTGCACTCTGGCAGCCTAGTTGCCAGCTTTCGGCAGCTGCTGTCCTAGCAAGGAAGCTCAGGGAGTCAAAGCCAGTGCCGGGCGGCACCTTTCTGCTTTGCCCGCCTAAGCGGCGTCACGCTCCCTCGGATACTGTGTCCTTTCCCTCTGCACTGCGTCTGCCGAGGTGCTCTCTGCCTCTCGGAGCAGAAGGGCAAAGGACAATGTTTTCCACAGCAGGGTAGAAATGGCATTGCTAGCAGGAAAGCTAGATGCCTTGGGACTGTCCCCTTAGCCCTTGCCACTCACTTCAGGCTCGTACGCTGAGCAGAACAGCCTGCTGTTCTGAAGCTTCGCTGGCTGCCGTTCGTGCCCAGACGCGGTTTCCTTCCCAAGGAGGCGAAGCGCCGTCTACTTCTCGCAGCGAGCACGCTGCTCCTGGCTTTCGCTTCTGCCGCAACGAGCTCGCTACGAGCACTTTTCTTCTCAACCCTCTAGACCATTGCGTTCTGCTTTTCTTGTCTCGTGAATGGAGACGGAAAGCTTCTCGGCTACAATCTCGCCTAGAACAACTGCGGCTACACATTAAGCTCGCCCGGAACGCCCTGCTGAAACTTGCCTTCTGGCACCACATTCGCGGGGCAGCCGTCTTTCTTCGGCCACCTGCCAAGTGGCCCCATATCGCCGCGCTCGTTGCACTCCGCTTGTCAGATTGGCTTCCCGTGGCGCTGATTTCAGCCTGGCCAAATACTAGCGCTGCGGAGAGCTGTCTCGCAGACAATCCTGTTCCAGCATAGAAATTTGTCCTGCAATGTTCCCCCCTCTTTTCCCCCATGGTGTTGCTCTGATGAATGCCTTGAGCATGGAACGACTTAAGCCAGCAAGTATTCCTCGCCGGCCACCTCTCGCTGTGCAAGAGGTATGCCGTGGACCCTTGGAACGCTGCCAAGCAAAAAGCAGAGCAGTGACCATAAAAGCGAGGAGAGAGCATGCACGAAGCACGCTAGTTCTGTCTAGTGCTTTCCGTGCAGAGAGGCGGCAAAGCTGAATGCCGTGCCAGAGCTTCACTTCTCGCTGGAGCACAGGAAGGCAAGAATGAAGAGGCAGAACACAGCCTTGGTTTCAGCAGCCTCCGGGGCTGCAAAAGTTCAGCAATAGCTCTGTCAAAGCAGAACTCGGCTGAGAATGCTCTCGCAGCTTGGGCAAGTTAGGCGCAGCTGTTGACCAGCTCTGCCCGTGGCCACAGGCTGCTTCTTCCACCTTCACTGTGGCAGAGCTTTTGCGGAACAGAGACGGCATTCTTCAAGGGCGTGTTCTCCAAGGTGCTGTGAAACAGAGCCTAGCACGCTGTCTCGCTGATCCTGGCTTTCGGCAAGCAGGCGTGCCAGACCGCCGACATTCTGCACTCTGGCAGCCTAGTTGCCAGCTTTCGGCAGCTGCTGTCCTAGCAAGGAAGCTCAGGGAGTCAAAGCCAGTGCCGGGCGGCACCTTTCTGCTTTGCCCGCCTAAGCGGCGTCACGCTCCCTCGGATACTGTGTCCTTTCCCTCTGCACTGCGTCTGCCGAGGTGCTCTCTGCCTCTCGGAGCAGAAGGGCAAAGGACAATGTTTTCCACAGCAGGGTAGAAATGGCATTGCTAGCAGGAAAGCTAGATGCCTTGGGACTGTCCCCTTAGCCCTTGCCACTCACTTCAGGCTCGTACGCTGAGCAGAACAGCCTGCTGTTCTGAAGCTTCGCTGGCTGCCGTTCGTGCCCAGACGCGGTTTCCTTCCCAAGGAGGCGAAGCGCCGTCTACTTCTCGCAGCGAGCACGCTGCTCCTGGCTTTCGCTTCTGCCGCAACGAGCTCGCTACGAGCACTTTTCTTCTCAACCCTCTAGACCATTGCTTTCTGCTTTTCTTGTCTCGTGAATGGAGACGGAAAGCTTCTCGGCTACAATCTCGCCTAGAACAACTGCGGCTACACATTAAGCTCGCCCGGAACGCCCTGCTGAAACTTGCCTTCTGGCACCCCATTCGCGGGGCAGCCGTCTTTCTTCGGCCACCTGCCAAGTGGCCCCATATCGCCGCGCTCGTTGCACTCCGCTTGTCAGATTGGCTTCCCGTGGCGCTGATTTCAGCCTGGCCAAATACTAGCGCTGCGGAGAGCTGTCTCGCAGACAATCCTGTTCCAGCATAGAAATTTGTCCTGCAATGTTCCCCCCTCTTTTCCCCCATGGTGTTGCTCTGATGAATGCCTTGAGCATGGAACGACTTAAGCCAGCAAGTATTCCTCGCCGGCCACCTCTCGCTGTGCAAGAGGTATGCCGTGGACCCTTGGAACGCTGCCAAGCAAAAAGCAGAGCAGTGACCATAAAAGCGAGGAGAGAGCATGCACGAAGCACGCTAGTTCTGTCTAGTGCTTTCCGTGCAGAGAGGCGGCAAAGCTGAATGCCGTGCCAGAGCTTCACTTCTCGCTGGAGCACAGGAAGGCAAGAATGAAGAGGCAGAACACAGCCTTGGTTTCAGCAGCCTCCGGGGCTGCAAAAGTTCAGCAATAGCTCTGTCAAAGCAGAACTCGGCTGAGAATGCTCTCGCAGCTTGGGCAAGTTAGGCGCAGCTGTTGACCAGCTCTGCCCGTGGCCACAGGCTGCTTCTTCCACCTTCACTGTGGCAGAGCTTTTGCGGAACAGAGACGGCATTCTTCAAGGGCGTGTTCTCCAAGGTGCTGTGAAACAGAGCCTAGCACGCTGTCTCGCTGATCCTGGCTTTCGGCAAGCAGGCGTGCCAGACCGCCGACATTCTGCACTCTGGCAGCCTAGTTGCCAGCTTTCGGCAGCTGCTGTCCTAGCAAGGAAGCTCAGGGAGTCAAAGCCAGTGCCGGGCGGCACCTTTCTGCTTTGCCCGCCTAAGCGGCGTCACGCTCCCTCGGATACTGTGTCCTTTCCCTCTGCACTGCGTCTGCCGAGGTGCTCTCTGCCTCTCGGAGCAGAAGGGCAAAGGACAATGTTTTCCACAGCAGGGTAGAAATGGCATTGCTAGCAGGAAAGCTAGATGCCTTGGGACTGTCCCCTTAGCCCTTGCCACTCACTTCAGGCTCGTACGCTGAGCAGAACAGCCTGCTGTTCTGAAGCTTCGCTGGCTGCCGTTCGTGCCCAGACGCGGTTTCCTTCCCAAGGAGGCGAAGCGCCGTCTACTTCTCGCAGCGAGCACGCTGCTCCTGGCTTTCGCTTCTGCCGCAACGAGCTCGCTACGAGCACTTTTCTTCTCAACCCTCTAGACCATTGCGTTCTGCTTTTCTTGTCTCGTGAATGGAGACGGAAAGCTTCTCGGCTACAATCTCGCCTAGAACAACTGCGGCTACACATTAAGCTCGCCCGGAACGCCCTGCTGAAACTTGCCTTCTGGCACCACATTCGCGGGGCAGCCGTCTTTCTTCGGCCACCTGCCAAGTGGCCCCATATCGCCGCGCTCGTTGCACTCCGCTTGTCAGATTGGCTTCCCGTGGCGCTGATTTCAGCCTGGCCAAATACTAGCGCTGCGGAGAGCTGTCTCGCAGACAATCCTGTTCCAGCATAGAAATTTGTCCTGCAATGTTCCCCCCTCTTTTCCCCCATGGTGTTGCTCTGATGAATGCCTTGAGCATGGAACGACTTAAGCCAGCAAGTATTCCTCGCCGGCCACCTCTCGCTGTGCAAGAGGTATGCCGTGGACCCTTGGAACGCTGCCAAGCAAAAAGCAGAGCAGTGACCATAAAAGCGAGGAGAGAGCATGCACGAAGCACGCTAGTTCTGTCTAGTGCTTTCCGTGCAGAGAGGCGGCAAAGCTGAATGCCGTGCCAGAGCTTCACTTCTCGCTGGAGCACAGGAAGGCAAGAATGAAGAGGCAGAACACAGCCTTGGTTTCAGCAGCCTCCGGGGCTGCAAAAGTTCAGCAATAGCTCTGTCAAAGCAGAACTCGGCTGAGAATGCTCTCGCAGCTTGGGCAAGTTAGGCGCAGCTGTTGACCAGCTCTGCCCGTGGCCACAGGCTGCTTCTTCCACCTTCACTGTGGCAGAGCTTTTGCGGAACAGAGACGGCATTCTTCAAGGGCGTGTTCTCCAAGGTGCTGTGAAACAGAGCCTAGCACGCTGTCTCGCTGATCCTGGCTTTCGGCAAGCAGGCGTGCCAGACCGCCGACATTCTGCACTCTGGCAGCCTAGTTGCCAGCTTTCGGCAGCTGCTGTCCTAGCAAGGAAGCTCAGGGAGTCAAAGCCAGTGCCGGGCGGCACCTTTCTGCTTTGCCCGCCTAAGCGGCGTCACGCTCCCTCGGATACTGTGTCCTTTCCCTCTGCACTGCGTCTGCCGAGGTGCTCTCTGCCTCTCGGAGCAGAAGGGCAAAGGACAATGTTTTCCACAGCAGGGTAGAAATGGCATTGCTAGCAGGAAAGCTAGATGCCTTGGGACTGTCCCCTTAGCCCTTGCCACTCACTTCAGGCTCGTACGCTGAGCAGAACAGCCTGCTGTTCTGAAGCTTCGCTGGCTGCCGTTCGTGCCCAGACGCGGTTTCCTTCCCAAGGAGGCGAAGCGCCGTCTACTTCTCGCAGCGAGCACGCTGCTCCTGGCTTTCGCTTCTGCCGCAACGAGCTCGCTACGAGCACTTTTCTTCTCAACCCTCTAGACCATTGCGTTCTGCTTTTCTTGTCTCGTGAATGGAGACGGAAAGCTTCTCGGCTACAATCTCGCCTAGAACAACTGCGGCTACACATTAAGCTCGCCCGGAACGCCCTGCTGAAACTTGCCTTCTGGCACCACATTCGCGGGGCAGCCGTCTTTCTTCGGCCACCTGCCAAGTGGCCCCATATCGCCGCGCTCGTTGCACTCCGCTTGTCAGATTGGCTTCCCGTGGCGCTGATTTCAGCCTGGCCAAATACTAGCGCTGCGGAGAGCTGTCTCGCAGACAATCCTGTTCCAGCATAGAAATTTGTCCTGCAATGTTCCCCCCTCTTTTCCCCCATGGTGTTGCTCTGATGAATGCCTTGAGCATGGAACGACTTAAGCCAGCAAGTATTCCTCGCCGGCCACCTCTCGCTGTGCAAGAGGTATGCCGTGGACCCTTGGAACGCTGCCAAGCAAAAAGCAGAGCAGTGACCATAAAAGCGAGGAAAGAGCATGCACGAAGCACGCTAGTTCTGTCTAGTGCTTTCCGTGCAGAGAGGCGGCAAAGCTGAATGCCGTGCCAGAGCTTCACTTCTCGCTGGAGCACAGGAAGGCAAGAATGAAGAGGCAGAACACAGCCTTGGTTTCAGCAGCCTCCGGGGCTGCAAAAGTTCAGCAATAGCTCTGTCAAAGCAGAACTCGGCTGAGAATGCTCTCGCAGCTTGGGCAAGTTAGGCGCAGCTGTTGACCAGCTCTGCCCGTGGCCACAGGCTGCTTCTTCCACCTTCACTGTGGCAGAGCTTTTGCGGAACAGAGAGGGCATTCTTCAAGGGCGTGTTCTCCAAGGTGCTGTGAAACAGAGCCTAGCACGCTGTCTCGCTGATCCTGGCTTTCGGCAAGCAGGCGTGCCAGACCGCCTACATTCTGCACTCTGGCAGCCTAGTTGCCAGCTTTCGGCAGCTGCTGTCCTAGCAAGGAAGCTCAGGGAGTCAAAGCCAGTGCCGGGCGGCACCTTTCTGCTTTGCCCGCCTAAGCGGCGTCACGCTCCCTCGGATACTGTGTCCTTTCCCTCTGCACTGCGTCTGCCGAGGTGCTCTCTGCCTCTCGGAGCAGAAGGGCAAAGGACAATGTTTTCCACAGCAGGGTAGAAATGGCATTGCTAGCAGGAAAGCTAGATGCCTTGGGACTGTCCCCTTAGCCCTTGCCACTCACTTCAGGCTCGTACGCTGAGCAGAACAGCCTGCTGTTCTGAAGCTTCGCTGGCTGCCGTTCGTGCCCAGACGCGGTTTCCTTCCCAAGGAGGCGAAGCGCCGTCTACTTCTCGCAGCGAGCACGCTGCTCCTGGCTTTCGCTTCTGCCGCAACGAGCTCGCTACGAGCACTTTTCTTCTCAACCCTCTAGACCATTGCGTTCTGCTTTTCTTGTCTCGTGAATGGAGACGGAAAGCTTCTCGGCTACAATCTCGCCTAGAACAACTGCGGCTACACATTAAGCTCGCCCGGAACGCCCTGCTGAAACTTGCCTTCTGGCACCACATTCGCGGGGCAGCCGTCTTTCTTCGGCCACCTGCCAAGTGGCCCCATATCGCCGCGCTCGTTGCACTCCGCTTGTCAGATTGGCTTCCCGTGGCGCTGATTTCAGCCTGGCCAAATACTAGCGCTGCGGAGAGCTGTCTCGCAGACAATCCTGTTCCAGCATAGAAATTTGTCCTGCAATGTTCCCCCCTCTTTTCCCCCATGGTGTTGCTCTGATGAATGCCTTGAGCATGGAACGACTTAAGCCAGCAAGTATTCCTCGCCGGCCACCTCTCGCTGTGCAAGAGGTATGCCGTGGACCCTTGGAACGCTGCCAAGCAAAAAGCAGAGCAGTGACCATAAAAGCGAGGAGAGAGCATGCACGAAGCACGCTAGTTCTGTCTAGTGCTTTCCGTGCAGAGAGGCGGCAAAGCTGAATGCCGTGCCAGAGCTTCACTTCTCGCTGGAGCACAGGAAGGCAAGAATGAAGAGGCAGAACACAGCCTTGGTTTCAGCAGCCTCCGGGGCTGCAAAAGTTCAGCAATAGCTCTGTCAAAGCAGAACTCGGCTGAGAATGCTCTCGCAGCTTGGGCAAGTTAGGCGCAGCTGTTGACCAGCTCTGCCCGTGGCCACAGGCTGCTTCTTCCACCTTCACTGTGGCAGAGCTTTTGCGGAACAGAGACGGCATTCTTCAAGGGCGTGTTCTCCAAGGTGCTGTGAAACAGAGCCTAGCACGCTGTCTCGCTGATCCTGGCTTTCGGCAAGCAGGCGTGCCAGACCGCCGACATTCTGCACTCTGGCAGCCTAGTTGCCAGCTTTCGGCAGCTGCTGTCCTAGCAAGGAAGCTCAGGGAGTCAAAGCCAGTGCCGGGCGGCACCTTTCTGCTTTGCCCGCCTAAGCGGCGTCACGCTCCCTCGGATACTGTGTCCTTTCCCTCTGCACTGCGTCTGCCGAGGTGCTCTCTGCCTCTCGGAGCAGAAGGGCAAAGGACAATGTTTTCCACAGCAGGGTAGAAATGGCATTGCTAGCAGGAAAGCTAGATGCCTTGGGACTGTCCCCTTAGCCCTTGCCACTCACTTCAGGCTCGTACGCTGAGCAGAACAGCCTGCTGTTCTGAAGCTTCGCTGGCTGCCGTTCGTGCCCAGACGCGGTTTCCTTCCCAAGGAGGCGAAGCGCCGTCTACTTCTCGCAGCGAGCACGCTGCTCCTGGCTTTCGCTTCTGCCGCAACGAGCTCGCTACGAGCACTTTTCTTCTCAACCCTCTAGACCATTGCGTTCTGCTTTTCTTGTCTCGTGAATGGAGACGGAAAGCTTCTCGGCTACAATCTCGCCTAGAACAACTGCGGCTACACATTAAGCTCGCCCGGAACGCCCTGCTGAAACTTGCCTTCTGGCACCACATTCGCGGGGCAGCCGTCTTTCTTCGGCCACCTGCCAAGTGGCCCCATATCGCCGCGCTCGTTGCACTCCGCTTGTCAGATTGGCTTCCCGTGGCGCTGATTTCAGCCTGGCCAAATACTAGCGCTGCGGAGAGCTGTCTCGCAGACAATCCTGTTCCAGCATAGAAATTTGTCCTGCAATGTTCCCCCCTCTTTTCCCCCATGGTGTTGCTCTGATGAATGCCTTGAGCATGGAACGACTTAAGCCAGCAAGTATTCCTCGCCGGCCACCTCTCGCTGTGCAAGAGGTATGCCGTGGACCCTTGGAACGCTGCCAAGCAAAAAGCAGAGCAGTGACCATAAAAGCGAGGAGAGAGCATGCACGAAGCACGCTAGTTCTGTCTAGTGCTTTCCGTGCAGAGAGGCGGCAAAGCTGAATGCCGTGCCAGAGCTTCACTTCTCGCTGGAGCACAGGAAGGCAAGAATGAAGAGGCAGAACACAGCCTTGGTTTCAGCAGCCTCCGGGGCTGCAAAAGTTCAGCAATAGCTCTGTCAAAGCAGAACTCGGCTGAGAATGCTCTCGCAGCTTGGGAAAGTTAGGCGCAGCTGTTGACCAGCTCTGCCCGTGGCCACAGGCTGCTTCTTCCACCTTCACTGTGGCAGAGCTTTTGCGGAACAGAGACGGCATTCTTCAAGGGCGTGTTCTCCAAGGTGCTGTGAAACAGAGCCTAGCACGCTGTCTCGCTGATCCTGGCTTTCGGCAAGCAGGCGTGCCAGACCGCCGACATTCTGCACTCTGGCAGCCTAGTTGCCAGCTTTCGGCAGCTGCTGTCCTAGCAAGGAAGCTCAGGGAGTCAAAGCCAGTGCCGGGCGGCACCTTTCTGCTTTGCCCGCCTAAGCGGCGTCACGCTCCCTCGGATACTGTGTCCTTTCCCTCTGCACTGCGTCTGCCGAGGTGCTCTCTGCCTCTCGGAGCAGAAGGGCAAAGGACAATGTTTTCCACAGCAGGGTAGAAATGGCATTGCTAGCAGGAAAGCTAGATGCCTTGGGACTGTCCCCTTAGCCCTTGCCACTCACTTCAGGCTCGTACGCTGAGCAGAACAGCCTGCTGTTCTGAAGCTTCGCTGGCTGCCGTTCGTGCCCAGACGCGGTTTCCTTCCCAAGGAGGCGAAGCGCCGTCTACTTCTCGCAGCGAGCACGCTGCTCCTGGCTTTCGCTTCTGCCGCAACGAGCTCGCTACGAGCACTTTTCTTCTCAACCCTCTAGACCATTGCGTTCTGCTTTTCTTGTCTCGTGAATGGAGACGGAAAGCTTCTCGGCTACAATCTCGCCTAGAACAACTGCGGCTACACATTAAGCTCGCCCGGAACGCCCTGCTGAAACTTGCCTTCTGGCACCACATTCGCGGGGCAGCCGTCTTTCTTCGGCCACCTGCCAAGTGGCCCCATATCGCCGCGCTCGTTGCACTCCGCTTGTCAGATTGGCTTCCCGTGGCGCTGATTTCAGCCTGGCCAAATACTAGCGCTGCGGAGAGCTGTCTCGCAGACAATCCTGTTCCAGCATAGAAATTTGTCCTGCAATGTTCCCCCCTCTTTTCCCCCATGGTGTTGCTCTGATGAATGCCTTGAGCATGGAACGACTTAAGCCAGCAAGTATTCCTCGCCGGCCACCTCTCGCTGTGCAAGAGGTATGCCGTGGACCCTTGGAACGCTGCCAAGCAAAAAGCAGAGCAGTGACCATAAAAGCGAGGAGAGAGCATGCACGAAGCACGCTAGTTCTGTCTAGTGCTTTCCGTGCAGAGAGGCGGCAAAGCTGAATGCCGTGCCAGAGCTTCACTTCTCGCTGGAGCACAGGAAGGCAAGAATGAAGAGGCAGAACACAGCCTTGGTTTCAGCAGCCTCCGGGGCTGCAAAAGTTCAGCAATAGCTCTGTCAAAGCAGAACTCGGCTGAGAATGCTCTCGCAGCTTGGGCAAGTTAGGCGCAGCTGTTGACCAGCTCTGCCCGTGGCCACAGGCTGCTTCTTCCACCTTCACTGTGGCAGAGCTTTTGCGGAACAGAGAGGGCATTCTTCAAGGGCGTGTTCTCCAAGGTGCTGTGAAACAGAGCCTAGCACGCTGTCTCGCTGATCCTGGCTTTCGGCAAGCAGGCGTGCCAGACCGCCTACATTCTGCACTCTGGCAGCCTAGTTGCCAGCTTTCGGCAGCTGCTGTCCTAGCAAGGAAGCTCAGGGAGTCAAAGCCAGTGCCGGGCGGCACCTTTCTGCTTTGCCCGCCTAAGCGGCGTCACGCTCCCTCGGATACTGTGTCCTTTCCCTCTGCACTGCGTCTGCCGAGGTGCTCTCTGCCTCTCGGAGCAGAAGGGCAAAGGACAATGTTTTCCACAGCAGGGTAGAAATGGCATTGCTAGCAGGAAAGCTAGATGCCTTGGGACTGTCCCCTTAGCCCTTGCCACTCACTTCAGGCTCGTACGCTGAGCAGAACAGCCTGCTGTTCTGAAGCTTCGCTGGCTGCCGTTCGTGCCCAGACGCGGTTTCCTTCCCAAGGAGGCGAAGCGCCGTCTACTTCTCGCAGCGAGCACGCTGCTCCTGGCTTTCGCTTCTGCCGCAACGAGCTCGCTACGAGCACTTTTCTTCTCAACCCTCTAGACCATTGCGTTCTGCTTTTCTTGTCTCGTGAATGGAGACGGAAAGCTTCTCGGCTACAATCTCGCCTAGAACAACTGCGGCTACACATTAAGCTCGCCCGGAACGCCCTGCTGAAACTTGCCTTCTGGCACCACATTCGCGGGGCAGCCGTCTTTCTTCGGCCACCTGCCAAGTGGCCCCATATCGCCGCGCTCGTTGCACTCCGCTTGTCAGATTGGCTTCCCGTGGCGCTGATTTCAGCCTGGCCAAATACTAGCGCTGCGGAGAGCTGTCTCGCAGACAATCCTGTTCCAGCATAGAAATTTGTCCTGCAATGTTCCCCCCTCTTTTCCCCCATGGTGTTGCTCTGATGAATGCCTTGAGCATGGAACGACTTAAGCCAGCAAGTATTCCTCGCCGGCCACCTCTCGCTGTGCAAGAGGTATGCCGTGGACCCTTGGAACGCTGCCAAGCAAAAAGCAGAGCAGTGACCATAAAAGCGAGGAAAGAGCATGCACGAAGCACGCTAGTTCTGTCTAGTGCTTTCCGTGCAGAGAGGCGGCAAAGCTGAATGCCGTGCCAGAGCTTCACTTCTCGCTGGAGCACAGGAAGGCAAGAATGAAGAGGCAGAACACAGCCTTGGTTTCAGCAGCCTCCGGGGCTGCAAAAGTTCAGCAATAGCTCTGTCAAAGCAGAACTCGGCTGAGAATGCTCTCGCAGCTTGGGCAAGTTAGGCGCAGCTGTTGACCAGCTCTGCTCGTGGCCACAGGCTGCTTCTTCCACCTTCACTGTGGCAGAGCTTTTGCGGAACAGAGACGGCATTCTTCAAGGGCGTGTTCTCCAAGGTGCTGTGAAACAGAGCCTAGCACGCTGTCTCGCTGATCCTGGCTTTCGGCAAGCAGGCGTGCCAGACCGCCGACATTCTGCACTCTGGCAGCCTAGTTGCCAGCTTTCGGCAGCTGCTGTCCTAGCAAGGAAGCTCAGGGAGTCAAAGCCAGTGCCGGGCGGCACCTTTCTGCTTTGCCCGCCTAAGCGGCGTCACGCTCCCTCGGATACTGTGTCCTTTCCCTCTGCACTGCGTCTGCCGAGGTGCTCTCTGCCTCTCGGAGCAGAAGGGCAAAGGACAATGTTTTCCACAGCAGGGTAGAAATGGCATTGCTAGCAGGAAAGCTAGATGCCTTGGGACTGTCCCCTTAGCCCTTGCCACTCACTTCAGGCTCGTACGCTGAGCAGAACAGCCTGCTGTTCTGAAGCTTCGCTGGCTGCCGTTCGTGCCCAGACGCGGTTTCCTTCCCAAGGAGGCGAAGCGCCGTCTACTTCTCGCAGCGAGCACGCTGCTCCTGGCTTTCGCTTCTGCCGCAACGAGCTCGCTACGAGCACTTTTCTTCTCAACCCTCTAGACCATTGCGTTCTGCTTTTCTTGTCTCGTGAATGGAGACGGAAAGCTTCTCGGCTACAATCTCGCCTAGAACAACTGCGGCTACACATTAAGCTCGCCCGGAACGCCCTGCTGAAACTTGCCTTCTGGCACCACATTCGCGGGGCAGCCGTCTTTCTTCGGCCACCTGCCAAGTGGCCCCATATCGCCGCGCTCGTTGCACTCCGCTTGTCAGATTGGCTTCCCGTGGCGCTGATTTCAGCCTGGCCAAATACTAGCGCTGCGGAGAGCTGTCTCGCAGACAATCCTGTTCCAGCATAGAAATTTGTCCTGCAATGTTCCCCCCTCTTTTCCCCCATGGTGTTGCTCTGATGAATGCCTTGAGCATGGAACGACTTAAGCCAGCAAGTATTCCTCGCCGGCCACCTCTCGCTGTGCAAGAGGTATGCCGTGGACCCTTGGAACGCTGCCAAGCAAAAAGCAGAGCAGTGACCATAAAAGCGAGGAGAGAGCATGCACGAAGCACGCTAGTTCTGTCTAGTGCTTTCCGTGCAGAGAGGCGGCAAAGCTGAATGCCGTGCCAGAGCTTCACTTCTCGCTGGAGCACAGGAAGGCAAGAATGAAGAGGCAGAACACAGCCTTGGTTTCAGCAGCCTCCGGGGCTGCAAAAGTTCAGCAATAGCTCTGTCAAAGCAGAACTCGGCTGAGAATGCTCTCGCAGCTTGGGCAAGTTAGGCGCAGCTGTTGACCAGCTCTGCCCGTGGCCACAGGCTGCTTCTTCCACCTTCACTGTGGCAGAGCTTTTGCGGAACAGAGAGGGCATTCTTCAAGGGCGTGTTCTCCAAGGTGCTGTGAAACAGAGCCTAGCACGCTGTCTCGCTGATCCTGGCTTTCGGCAAGCAGGCGTGCCAGACCGCCTACATTCTGCACTCTGGCAGCCTAGTTGCCAGCTTTCGGCAGCTGCTGTCCTAGCAAGGAAGCTCAGGGAGTCAAAGCCAGTGCCGGGCGGCACCTTTCTGCTTTGCCCGCCTAAGCGGCGTCACGCTCCCTCGGATACTGTGTCCTTTCCCTCTGCACTGCGTCTGCCGAGGTGCTCTCTGCCTCTCGGAGCAGAAGGGCAAAGGACAATGTTTTCCACAGCAGGGTAGAAATGGCATTGCTAGCAGGAAAGCTAGATGCCTTGGGACTGTCCCCTTAGCCCTTGCCACTCACTTCAGGCTCGTACGCTGAGCAGAACAGCCTGCTGTTCTGAAGCTTCGCTGGCTGCCGTTCGTGCCCAGACGCGGTTTCCTTCCCAAGGAGGCGAAGCGCCGTCTACTTCTCGCAGCGAGCACGCTGCTCCTGGCTTTCGCTTCTGCCGCAACGAGCTCGCTACGAGCACTTTTCTTCTCAACCCTCTAGACCATTGCGTTCTGCTTTTCTTGTCTCGTGAATGGAGACGGAAAGCTTCTCGGCTACAATCTCGCCTAGAACAACTGCGGCTACACATTAAGCTCGCCCGGAACGCCCTGCTGAAACTTGCCTTCTGGCACCACATTCGCGGGGCAGCCGTCTTTCTTCGGCCACCTGCCAAGTGGCCCCATATCGCCGCGCTCGTTGCACTCCGCTTGTCAGATTGGCTTCCCGTGGCGCTGATTTCAGCCTGGCCAAATACTAGCGCTGCGGAGAGCTGTCTCGCAGACAATCCTGTTCCAGCATAGAAATTTGTCCTGCAATGTTCCCCCCTCTTTTCCCCCATGGTGTTGCTCTGATGAATGCCTTGAGCATGGAACGACTTAAGCCAGCAAGTATTCCTCGCCGGCCACCTCTCGCTGTGCAAGAGGTATGCCGTGGACCCTTGGAACGCTGCCAAGCAAAAAGCAGAGCAGTGACCATAAAAGCGAGGAAAGAGCATGCACGAAGCACGCTAGTTCTGTCTAGTGCTTTCCGTGCAGAGAGGCGGCAAAGCTGAATGCCGTGCCAGAGCTTCACTTCTCGCTGGAGCACAGGAAGGCAAGAATGAAGAGGCAGAACACAGCCTTGGTTTCAGCAGCCTCCGGGGCTGCAAAAGTTCAGCAATAGCTCTGTCAAAGCAGAACTCGGCTGAGAATGCTCTCGCAGCTTGGGCAAGTTAGGCGCAGCTGTTGACCAGCTCTGCTCGTGGCCACAGGCTGCTTCTTCCACCTTCACTGTGGCAGAGCTTTTGCGGAACAGAGACGGCATTCTTCAAGGGCGTGTTCTCCAAGGTGCTGTGAAACAGAGCCTAGCACGCTGTCTCGCTGATCCTGGCTTTCGGCAAGCAGGCGTGCCAGACCGCCGACATTCTGCACTCTGGCAGCCTAGTTGCCAGCTTTCGGCAGCTGCTGTCCTAGCAAGGAAGCTCAGGGAGTCAAAGCCAGTGCCGGGCGGCACCTTTCTGCTTTGCCCGCCTAAGCGGCGTCACGCTCCCTCGGATACTGTGTCCTTTCCCTCTGCACTGCGTCTGCCGAGGTGCTCTCTGCCTCTCGGAGCAGAAGGGCAAAGGACAATGTTTTCCACAGCAGGGTAGAAATGGCATTGCTAGCAGGAAAGCTAGATGCCTTGGGACTGTCCCCTTAGCCCTTGCCACTCACTTCAGGCTCGTACGCTGAGCAGAACAGCCTGCTGTTCTGAAGCTTCGCTGGCTGCCGTTCGTGCCCAGACGCGGTTTCCTTCCCAAGGAGGCGAAGCGCCGTTTACTTCTCGCAGCGAGCACGCTGCTCCTGGCTTTCGCTTCTGCCGCAACGAGCTCGCTACGAGCACTTTTCTTCTCAACCCTCTAGACCATTGCGTTCTGCTTTTCTTGTCTCGTGAATGGAGACGGAAAGCTTCTCGGCTACAATCTCGCCTAGAACAACTGCGGCTACACATTAAGCTCGCCCGGAACGCCCTGCTGAAACTTGCCTTCTGGCACCACATTCGCGGGGCAGCCGTCTTTCTTCGGCCACCTGCCAAGTGGCCCCATATCGCCGCGCTCGTTGCACTCCGCTTGTCAGATTGGCTTCCCGTGGCGCTGATTTCAGCCTGGCCAAATACTAGCGCTGCGGAGAGCTGTCTCGCAGACAATCCTGTTCCAGCATAGAAATTTGTCCTGCAATGTTCCCCCCTCTTTTCCCCCATGGTGTTGCTCTGATGAATGCCTTGAGCATGGAACGACTTAAGCCAGCAAGTATTCCTCGCCGGCCACCTCTCGCTGTGCAAGAGGTATGCCGTGGACCCTTGGAACGCTGCCAAGCAAAAAGCAGAGCAGTGACCATAAAAGCGAGGAGAGAGCATGCACGAAGCACGCTAGTTCTGTCTAGTGCTTTCCGTGCAGAGAGGCGGCAAAGCTGAATGCCGTGCCAGAGCTTCACTTCTCGCTGGAGCACAGGAAGGCAAGAATGAAGAGGCAGAACACAGCCTTGGTTTCAGCAGCCTCCGGGGCTGCAAAAGTTCAGCAATAGCTCTGTCAAAGCAGAACTCGGCTGAGAATGCTCTCGCAGCTTGGGCAAGTTAGGCGCAGCTGTTGACCAGCTCTGCCCGTGGCCACAGGCTGCTTCTTCCACCTTCACTGTGGCAGAGCTTTTGCGGAACAGAGAGGGCATTCTTCAAGGGCGTGTTCTCCAAGGTGCTGTGAAACAGAGCCTAGCACGCTGTCTCGCTGATCCTGGCTTTCGGCAAGCAGGCGTGCCAGACCGCCGACATTCTGCACTCTGGCAGCCTAGTTGCCAGCTTTCGGCAGCTGCTGTCCTAGCAAGGAAGCTCAGGGAGTCAAAGCCAGTGCCGGGCGGCACCTTTCTGCTTTGCCCGCCTAAGCGGCGTCACGCTCCCTCGGATACTGTGTCCTTTCCCTCTGCACTGCGTCTGCCGAGGTGCTCTCTGCCTCTCGGAGCAGAAGGGCAAAGGACAATGTTTTCCACAGCAGGGTAGAAATGGCATTGCTAGCAGGAAAGCTAGATGCCTTGGGACTGTCCCCTTAGCCCTTGCCACTCACTTCAGGCTCGTACGCTGAGCAGAACAGCCTGCTGTTCTGAAGCTTCGCTGGCTGCCGTTCGTGCCCAGACGCGGTTTCCTTCCCAAGGAGGCGAAGCGCCGTCTACTTCTCGCAGCGAGCACGCTGCTCCTGGCTTTCGCTTCTGCCGCAACGAGCTCGCTACGAGCACTTTTCTTCTCAACCCTCTAGACCATTGCGTTCTGCTTTTCTTGTCTCGTGAATGGAGACGGAAAGCTTCTCGGCTACAATCTCGCCTAGAACAACTGCGGCTACACATTAAGCTCGCCCGGAACGCCCTGCTGAAACTTGCCTTCTGGCACCACATTCGCGGGGCAGCCGTCTTTCTTCGGCCACCTGCCAAGTGGCCCCATATCGCCGCGCTCGTTGCACTCCGCTTGTCAGATTGGCTTCCCGTGGCGCTGATTTCAGCCTGGCCAAATACTAGCGCTGCGGAGAGCTGTCTCGCAGACAATCCTGTTCCAGCATAGAAATTTGTCCTGCAATGTTCCCCCCTCTTTTCCCCCATGGTGTTGCTCTGATGAATGCCTTGAGCATGGAACGACTTAAGCCAGCAAGTATTCCTCGCCGGCCACCTCTCGCTGTGCAAGAGGTATGCCGTGGACCCTTGGAACGCTGCCAAGCAAAAAGCAGAGCAGTGACCATAAAAGCGAGGAAAGAGCATGCACGAAGCACGCTAGTTCTGTCTAGTGCTTTCCGTGCAGAGAGGCGGCAAAGCTGAATGCCGTGCCAGAGCTTCACTTCTCGCTGGAGCACAGGAAGGCAAGAATGAAGAGGCAGAACACAGCCTTGGTTTCAGCAGCCTCCGGGGCTGCAAAAGTTCAGCAATAGCTCTGTCAAAGCAGAACTCGGCTGAGAATGCTCTCGCAGCTTGGGCAAGTTAGGCGCAGCTGTTGACCAGCTCTGCTCGTGGCCACAGGCTGCTTCTTCCACCTTCACTGTGGCAGAGCTTTTGCGGAACAGAGACGGCATTCTTCAAGGGCGTGTTCTCCAAGGTGCTGTGAAACAGAGCCTAGCACGCTGTCTCGCTGATCCTGGCTTTCGGCAAGCAGGCGTGCCAGACCGCCGACATTCTGCACTCTGGCAGCCTAGTTGCCAGCTTTCGGCAGCTGCTGTCCTAGCAAGGAAGCTCAGGGAGTCAAAGCCAGTGCCGGGCGGCACCTTTCTGCTTTGCCCGCCTAAGCGGCGTCACGCTCCCTCGGATACTGTGTCCTTTCCCTCTGCACTGCGTCTGCCGAGGTGCTCTCTGCCTCTCGGAGCAGAAGGGCAAAGGACAATGTTTTCCACAGCAGGGTAGAAATGGCATTGCTAGCAGGAAAGCTAGATGCCTTGGGACTGTCCCCTTAGCCCTTGCCACTCACTTCAGGCTCGTACGCTGAGCAGAACAGCCTGCTGTTCTGAAGCTTCGCTGGCTGCCGTTCGTGCCCAGACGCGGTTTCCTTCCCAAGGAGGCGAAGCGCCGTCTACTTCTCGCAGCGAGCACGCTGCTCCTGGCTTTCGCTTCTGCCGCAACGAGCTCGCTACGAGCACTTTTCTTCTCAACCCTCTAGACCATTGCGTTCTGCTTTTCTTGTCTCGTGAATGGAGACGGAAAGCTTCTCGGCTACAATCTCGCCTAGAACAACTGCGGCTACACATTAAGCTCGCCCGGAACGCCCTGCTGAAACTTGCCTTCTGGCACCACATTCGCGGGGCAGCCGTCTTTCTTCGGCCACCTGCCAAGTGGCCCCATATCGCCGCGCTCGTTGCACTCCGCTTGTCAGATTGGCTTCCCGTGGCGCTGATTTCAGCCTGGCCAAATACTAGCGCTGCGGAGAGCTGTCTCGCAGACAATCCTGTTCCAGCATAGAAATTTGTCCTGCAATGTTCCCCCCTCTTTTCCCCCATGGTGTTGCTCTGATGAATGCCTTGAGCATGGAACGACTTAAGCCAGCAAGTATTCCTCGCCGGCCACCTCTCGCTGTGCAAGAGGTATGCCGTGGACCCTTGGAACGCTGCCAAGCAAAAAGCAGAGCAGTGACCATAAAAGCGAGGAGAGAGCATGCACGAAGCACGCTAGTTCTGTCTAGTGCTTTCCGTGCAGAGAGGCGGCAAAGCTGAATGCCGTGCCAGAGCTTCACTTCTCGCTGGAGCACAGGAAGGCAAGAATGAAGAGGCAGAACACAGCCTTGGTTTCAGCAGCCTCCGGGGCTGCAAAAGTTCAGCAATAGCTCTGTCAAAGCAGAACTCGGCTGAGAATGCTCTCGCAGCTTGGGAAAGTTAGGCGCAGCTGTTGACCAGCTCTGCCCGTGGCCACAGGCTGCTTCTTCCACCTTCACTGTGGCAGAGCTTTTGCGGAACAGAGACGGCATTCTTCAAGGGCGTGTTCTCCAAGGTGCTGTGAAACAGAGCCTAGCACGCTGTCTCGCTGATCCTGGCTTTCGGCAAGCAGGCGTGCCAGACCGCCGACATTCTGCACTCTGGCAGCCTAGTTGCCAGCTTTCGGCAGCTGCTGTCCTAGCAAGGAAGCTCAGGGAGTCAAAGCCAGTGCCGGGCGGCACCTTTCTGCTTTGCCCGCCTAAGCGGCGTCACGCTCCCTCGGATACTGTGTCCTTTCCCTCTGCACTGCGTCTGCCGAGGTGCTCTCTGCCTCTCGGAGCAGAAGGGCAAAGGACAATGTTTTCCACAGCAGGGTAGAAATGGCATTGCTAGCAGGAAAGCTAGATGCCTTGGGACTGTCCCCTTAGCCCTTGCCACTCACTTCAGGCTCGTACGCTGAGCAGAACAGCCTGCTGTTCTGAAGCTTCGCTGGCTGCCGTTCGTGCCCAGACGCGGTTTCCTTCCCAAGGAGGCGAAGCGCCGTCTACTTCTCGCAGCGAGCACGCTGCTCCTGGCTTTCGCTTCTGCCGCAACGAGCTCGCTACGAGCACTTTTCTTCTCAACCCTCTAGACCATTGCGTTCTGCTTTTCTTGTCTCGTGAATGGAGACGGAAAGCTTCTCGGCTACAATCTCGCCTAGAACAACTGCGGCTACACATTAAGCTCGCCCGGAACGCCCTGCTGAAACTTGCCTTCTGGCACCACATTCGCGGGGCAGCCGTCTTTCTTCGGCCACCTGCCAAGTGGCCCCATATCGCCGCGCTCGTTGCACTCCGCTTGTCAGATTGGCTTCCCGTGGCGCTGATTTCAGCCTGGCCAAATACTAGCGCTGCGGAGAGCTGTCTCGCAGACAATCCTGTTCCAGCATAGAAATTTGTCCTGCAATGTTCCCCCCTCTTTTCCCCCATGGTGTTGCTCTGATGAATGCCTTGAGCATGGAACGACTTAAGCCAGCAAGTATTCCTCGCCGGCCACCTCTCGCTGTGCAAGAGGTATGCCGTGGACCCTTGGAACGCTGCCAAGCAAAAAGCAGAGCAGTGACCATAAAAGCGAGGAGAGAGCATGCACGAAGCACGCTAGTTCTGTCTAGTGCTTTCCGTGCAGAGAGGCGGCAAAGCTGAATGCCGTGCCAGAGCTTCACTTCTCGCTGGAGCACAGGAAGGCAAGAATGAAGAGGCAGAACACAGCCTTGGTTTCAGCAGCCTCCGGGGCTGCAAAAGTTCAGCAATAGCTCTGTCAAAGCAGAACTCGGCTGAGAATGCTCTCGCAGCTTGGGCAAGTTAGGCGCAGCTGTTGACCAGCTCTGCCCGTGGCCACAGGCTGCTTCTTCCACCTTCACTGTGGCAGAGCTTTTGCGGAACAGAGAGGGCATTCTTCAAGGGCGTGTTCTCCAAGGTGCTGTGAAACAGAGCCTAGCACGCTGTCTCGCTGATCCTGGCTTTCGGCAAGCAGGCGTGCCAGACCGCCGACATTCTGCACTCTGGCAGCCTAGTTGCCAGCTTTCGGCAGCTGCTGTCCTAGCAAGGAAGCTCAGGGAGTCAAAGCCAGTGCCGGGCGGCACCTTTCTGCTTTGCCCGCCTAAGCGGCGTCACGCTCCCTCGGATACTGTGTCCTTTCCCTCTGCACTGCGTCTGCCGAGGTGCTCTCTGCCTCTCGGAGCAGAAGGGCAAAGGACAATGTTTTCCACAGCAGGGTAGAAATGGCATTGCTAGCAGGAAAGCTAGATGCCTTGGGACTGTCCCCTTAGCCCTTGCCACTCACTTCAGGCTCGTACGCTGAGCAGAACAGCCTGCTGTTCTGAAGCTTCGCTGGCTGCCGTTCGTGCCCAGACGCGGTTTCCTTCCCAAGGAGGCGAAGCGCCGTCTACTTCTCGCAGCGAGCACGCTGCTCCTGGCTTTCGCTTCTGCCGCAACGAGCTCGCTACGAGCACTTTTCTTCTCAACCCTCTAGACCATTGCGTTCTGCTTTTCTTGTCTCGTGAATGGAGACGGAAAGCTTCTCGGCTACAATCTCGCCTAGAACAACTGCGGCTACACATTAAGCTCGCCCGGAACGCCCTGCTGAAACTTGCCTTCTGGCACCCCATTCGCGGGGCAGCCGTCTTTCTTCGGCCACCTGCCAAGTGGCCCCATATCGCCGCGCTCGTTGCACTCCGCTTGTCAGATTGGCTTCCCGTGGCGCTGATTTCAGCCTGGCCAAATACTAGCGCTGCGGAGAGCTGTCTCGCAGACAATCCTGTTCCAGCATAGAAATTTGTCCTGCAATGTTCCCCCCTCTTTTCCCCCATGGTGTTGCTCTGATGAATGCCTTGAGCATGGAACGACTTAAGCCAGCAAGTATTCCTCGCCGGCCACCTCTCGCTGTGCAAGAGGTATGCCGTGGACCCTTGGAACGCTGCCAAGCAAAAAGCAGAGCAGTGACCATAAAAGCGAGGAGAGAGCATGCACGAAGCACGCTAGTTCTGTCTAGTGCTTTCCGTGCAGAGAGGCGGCAAAGCTGAATGCCGTGCCAGAGCTTCACTTCTCGCTGGAGCACAGGAAGGCAAGAATGAAGAGGCAGAACACAGCCTTGGTTTCAGCAGCCTCCGGGGCTGCAAAAGTTCAGCAATAGCTCTGTCAAAGCAGAACTCGGCTGAGAATGCTCTCGCAGCTTGGGCAAGTTAGGCGCAGCTGTTGACCAGCTCTGCCCGTGGCCACAGGCTGCTTCTTCCACCTTCACTGTGGCAGAGCTTTTGCGGAACAGAGACGGCATTCTTCAAGGGCGTGTTCTCCAAGGTGCTGTGAAACAGAGCCTAGCACGCTGTCTCGCTGATCCTGGCTTTCGGCAAGCAGGCGTGCCAGACCGCCGACATTCTGCACTCTGGCAGCCTAGTTGCCAGCTTTCGGCAGCTGCTGTCCTAGCAAGGAAGCTCAGGGAGTCAAAGCCAGTGCCGGGCGGCACCTTTCTGCTTTGCCCGCCTAAGCGGCGTCACGCTCCCTCGGATACTGTGTCCTTTCCCTCTGCACTGCGTCTGCCGAGGTGCTCTCTGCCTCTCGGAGCAGAAGGGCAAAGGACAATGTTTTCCACAGCAGGGTAGAAATGGCATTGCTAGCAGGAAAGCTAGATGCCTTGGGACTGTCCCCTTAGCCCTTGCCACTCACTTCAGGCTCGTACGCTGAGCAGAACAGCCTGCTGTTCTGAAGCTTCGCTGGCTGCCGTTCGTGCCCAGACGCGGTTTCCTTCCCAAGGAGGCGAAGCGCCGTCTACTTCTCGCAGCGAGCACGCTGCTCCTGGCTTTCGCTTCTGCCGCAACGAGCTCGCTACGAGCACTTTTCTTCTCAACCCTCTAGACCATTGCGTTCTGCTTTTCTTGTCTCGTGAATGGAGACGGAAAGCTTCTCGGCTACAATCTCGCCTAGAACAACTGCGGCTACACATTAAGCTCGCCCGGAACGCCCTGCTGAAACTTGCCTTCTGGCACCACATTCGCGGGGCAGCCGTCTTTCTTCGGCCACCTGCCAAGTGGCCCCATATCGCCGCGCTCGTTGCACTCCGCTTGTCAGATTGGCTTCCCGTGGCGCTGATTTCAGCCTGGCCAAATACTAGCGCTGCGGAGAGCTGTCTCGCAGACAATCCTGTTCCAGCATAGAAATTTGTCCTGCAATGTTCCCCCCTCTTTTCCCCCATGGTGTTGCTCTGATGAATGCCTTGAGCATGGAACGACTTAAGCCAGCAAGTATTCCTCGCCGGCCACCTCTCGCTGTGCAAGAGGTATGCCGTGGACCCTTGGAACGCTGCCAAGCAAAAAGCAGAGCAGTGACCATAAAAGCGAGGAGAGAGCATGCACGAAGCACGCTAGTTCTGTCTAGTGCTTTCCGTGCAGAGAGGCGGCAAAGCTGAATGCCGTGCCAGAGCTTCACTTCTCGCTGGAGCACAGGAAGGCAAGAATGAAGAGGCAGAACACAGCCTTGGTTTCAGCAGCCTCCGGGGCTGCAAAAGTTCAGCAATAGCTCTGTCAAAGCAGAACTCGGCTGAGAATGCTCTCGCAGCTTGGGCAAGTTAGGCGCAGCTGTTGACCAGCTCTGCCCGTGGCCACAGGCTGCTTCTTCCACCTTCACTGTGGCAGAGCTTTTGCGGAACAGAGACGGCATTCTTCAAGGGCGTGTTCTCCAAGGTGCTGTGAAACAGAGCCTAGCACGCTGTCTCGCTGATCCTGGCTTTCGGCAAGCAGGCGTGCCAGACCGCCGACATTCTGCACTCTGGCAGCCTAGTTGCCAGCTTTCGGCAGCTGCTGTCCTAGCAAGGAAGCTCAGGGAGTCAAAGCCAGTGCCGGGCGGCACCTTTCTGCTTTGCCCGCCTAAGCGGCGTCACGCTCCCTCGGATACTGTGTCCTTTCCCTCTGCACTGCGTCTGCCGAGGTGCTCTCTGCCTCTCGGAGCAGAAGGGCAAAGGACAATGTTTTCCACAGCAGGGTAGAAATGGCATTGCTAGCAGGAAAGCTAGATGCCTTGGGACTGTCCCCTTAGCCCTTGCCACTCACTTCAGGCTCGTACGCTGAGCAGAACAGCCTGCTGTTCTGAAGCTTCGCTGGCTGCCGTTCGTGCCCAGACGCGGTTTCCTTCCCAAGGAGGCGAAGCGCCGTCTACTTCTCGCAGCGAGCACGCTGCTCCTGGCTTTCGCTTCTGCCGCAACGAGCTCGCTACGAGCACTTTTCTTCTCAACCCTCTAGACCATTGCGTTCTGCTTTTCTTGTCTCGTGAATGGAGACGGAAAGCTTCTCGGCTACAATCTCGCCTAGAACAACTGCGGCTACACATTAAGCTCGCCCGGAACGCCCTGCTGAAACTTGCCTTCTGGCACCACATTCGCGGGGCAGCCGTCTTTCTTCGGCCACCTGCCAAGTGGCCCCATATCGCCGCGCTCGTTGCACTCCGCTTGTCAGATTGGCTTCCCGTGGCGCTGATTTCAGCCTGGCCAAATACTAGCGCTGCGGAGAGCTGTCTCGCAGACAATCCTGTTCCAGCATAGAAATTTGTCCTGCAATGTTCCCCCCTCTTTTCCCCCATGGTGTTGCTCTGATGAATGCCTTGAGCATGGAACGACTTAAGCCAGCAAGTATTCCTCGCCGGCCACCTCTCGCTGTGCAAGAGGTATGCCGTGGACCCTTGGAACGCTGCCAAGCAAAAAGCAGAGCAGTGACCATAAAAGCGAGGAGAGAGCATGCACGAAGCACGCTAGTTCTGTCTAGTGCTTTCCGTGCAGAGAGGCGGCAAAGCTGAATGCCGTGCCAGAGCTTCACTTCTCGCTGGAGCACAGGAAGGCAAGAATGAAGAGGCAGAACACAGCCTTGGTTTCAGCAGCCTCCGGGGCTGCAAAAGTTCAGCAATAGCTCTGTCAAAGCAGAACTCGGCTGAGAATGCTCTCGCAGCTTGGGCAAGTTAGGCGCAGCTGTTGACCAGCTCTGCTCGTGGCCACAGGCTGCTTCTTCCACCTTCACTGTGGCAGAGCTTTTGCGGAACAGAGAGGGCATTCTTCAAGGGCGTGTTCTCCAAGGTGCTGTGAAACAGAGCCTAGCACGCTGTCTCGCTGATCCTGGCTTTCGGCAAGCAGGCGTGCCAGACCGCCGACATTCTGCACTCTGGCAGCCTAGTTGCCAGCTTTCGGCAGCTGCTGTCCTAGCAAGGAAGCTCAGGGAGTCAAAGCCAGTGCCGGGCGGCACCTTTCTGCTTTGCCCGCCTAAGCGGCGTCACGCTCCCTCGGATACTGTGTCCTTTCCCTCTGCACTGCGTCTGCCGAGGTGCTCTCTGCCTCTCGGAGCAGAAGGGCAAAGGACAATGTTTTCCACAGCAGGGTAGAAATGGCATTGCTAGCAGGAAAGCTAGATGCCTTGGGACTGTCCCCTTAGCCCTTGCCACTCACTTCAGGCTCGTACGCTGAGCAGAACAGCCTGCTGTTCTGAAGCTTCGCTGGCTGCCGTTCGTGCCCAGACGCGGTTTCCTTCCCAAGGAGGCGAAGCGCCGTCTACTTCTCGCAGCGAGCACGCTGCTCCTGGCTTTCGCTTCTGCCGCAACGAGCTCGCTACGAGCACTTTTCTTCTCAACCCTCTAGACCATTGCGTTCTGCTTTTCTTGTCTCGTGAATGGAGACGGAAAGCTTCTCGGCTACAATCTCGCCTAGAACAACTGCGGCTACACATTAAGCTCGCCCGGAACGCCCTGCTGAAACTTGCCTTCTGGCACCACATTCGCGGGGCAGCCGTCTTTCTTCGGCCACCTGCCAAGTGGCCCCATATCGCCGCGCTCGTTGCACTCCGCTTGTCAGATTGGCTTCCCGTGGCGCTGATTTCAGCCTGGCCAAATACTAGCGCTGCGGAGAGCTGTCTCGCAGACAATCCTGTTCCAGCATAGAAATTTGTCCTGCAATGTTCCCCCCTCTTTTCCCCCATGGTGTTGCTCTGATGAATGCCTTGAGCATGGAACGACTTAAGCCAGCAAGTATTCCTCGCCGGCCACCTCTCGCTGTGCAAGAGGTATGCCGTGGACCCTTGGAACGCTGCCAAGCAAAAAGCAGAGCAGTGACCATAAAAGCGAGGAGAGAGCATGCACGAAGCACGCTAGTTCTGTCTAGTGCTTTCCGTGCAGAGAGGCGGCAAAGCTGAATGCCGTGCCAGAGCTTCACTTCTCGCTGGAGCACAGGAAGGCAAGAATGAAGAGGCAGAACACAGCCTTGGTTTCAGCAGCCTCCGGGGCTGCAAAAGTTCAGCAATAGCTCTGTCAAAGCAGAACTCGGCTGAGAATGCTCTCGCAGCTTGGGCAAGTTAGGCGCAGCTGTTGACCAGCTCTGCCCGTGGCCACAGGCTGCTTCTTCCACCTTCACTGTGGCAGAGCTTTTGCGGAACAGAGACGGCATTCTTCAAGGGCGTGTTCTCCAAGGTGCTGTGAAACAGAGCCTAGCACGCTGTCTCGCTGATCCTGGCTTTCGGCAAGCAGGCGTGCCAGACCGCCGACATTCTGCACTCTGGCAGCCTAGTTGCCAGCTTTCGGCAGCTGCTGTCCTAGCAAGGAAGCTCAGGGAGTCAAAGCCAGTGCCGGGCGGCACCTTTCTGCTTTGCCCGCCTAAGCGGCGTCACGCTCCCTCGGATACTGTGTCCTTTCCCTCTGCACTGCGTCTGCCGAGGTGCTCTCTGCCTCTCGGAGCAGAAGGGCAAAGGACAATGTTTTCCACAGCAGGGTAGAAATGGCATTGCTAGCAGGAAAGCTAGATGCCTTGGGACTGTCCCCTTAGCCCTTGCCACTCACTTCAGGCTCGTACGCTGAGCAGAACAGCCTGCTGTTCTGAAGCTTCGCTGGCTGCCGTTCGTGCCCAGACGCGGTTTCCTTCCCAAGGAGGCGAAGCGCCGTCTACTTCTCGCAGCGAGCACGCTGCTCCTGGCTTTCGCTTCTGCCGCAACGAGCTCGCTACGAGCACTTTTCTTCTCAACCCTCTAGACCATTGCGTTCTGCTTTTCTTGTCTCGTGAATGGAGACGGAAAGCTTCTCGGCTACAATCTCGCCTAGAACAACTGCGGCTACACATTAAGCTCGCCCGGAACGCCCTGCTGAAACTTGCCTTCTGGCACCCCATTCGCGGGGCAGCCGTCTTTCTTCGGCCACCTGCCAAGTGGCCCCATATCGCCGCGCTCGTTGCACTCCGCTTGTCAGATTGGCTTCCCGTGGCGCTGATTTCAGCCTGGCCAAATACTAGCGCTGCGGAGAGCTGTCTCGCAGACAATCCTGTTCCAGCATAGAAATTTGTCCTGCAATGTTCCCCCCTCTTTTCCCCCCATGGTGTTGCTCTGATGAATGCCTTGAGCATGGAACGACTTAAGCCAGCAAGTATTCCTCGCCGGCCACCTCTCGCTGTGCAAGAGGTATGCCGTGGACCCTTGGAACGCTGCCAAGCAAAAAGCAGAGCAGTGACCATAAAAGCGAGGAGAGAGCATGCACGAAACACACTAGTTCTGTCTAGTGCTTTCCGTGCAGAGAGGCGGCAAAGCTGAATGCCGTGCCAGAGCTTCACTTCTCGCTGGAGCACAGGAAGGCAAGAATGAAGAGGCAGAACACAGCCTTGGTTTCAGCAGCCTCCGGGGCTGCAAAAGTTCAGCAATAGCTCTGTCAAAGCAGAACTCGGCTGAGAATGCTCTCGCAGCTTGGGAAAGTTAGGCGCAGCTGTTGACCAGCTCTGCCCGTGGCCACAGGCTGCTTCTTCCACCTTCACTGTGGCAGAGCTTTTGCGGAACAGAGACGGCATTCTTCAAGGGCGTGTTCTCCAAGGTGCTGTGAAACAGAGCCTAGCACGCTGTCTCGCTGATCCTGGCTTTCGGCAAGCAGGCGTGCCAGACCGCCGACATTCTGCACTCTGGCAGCCTAGTTGCCAGCTTTCGGCAGCTGCTGTCCTAGCAAGGAAGCTCAGGGAGTCAAAGCCAGTGCCGGGCGGCACCTTTCTGCTTTGCCCGCCTAAGCGGCGTCACGCTCCCTCGGATACTGTGTCCTTTCCCTCTGCACTGCGTCTGCCGAGGTGCTCTCTGCCTCTCGGAGCAGAAGGGCAAAGGACAATGTTTTCCACAGCAGGGTAGAAATGGCATTGCTAGCAGGAAAGCTAGATGCCTTGGGACTGTCCCCTTAGCCCTTGCCACTCACTTCAGGCTCGTACGCTGAGCAGAACAGCCTGCTGTTCTGAAGCTTCGCTGGCTGCCGTTCGTGCCCAGACGCGGTTTCCTTCCCAAGGAGGCGAAGCGCCGTCTACTTCTCGCAGCGAGCACGCTGCTCCTGGCTTTCGCTTCTGCCGCAACGAGCTCGCTACGAGCACTTTTCTTCTCAACCCTCTAGACCATTGCGTTCTGCTTTTCTTGTCTCGTGAATGGAGACGGAAAGCTTCTCGGCTACAATCTCGCCTAGAACAACTGCGGCTACACATTAAGCTCGCCCGGAACGCCCTGCTGAAACTTGCCTTCTGGCACCACATTCGCGGGGCAGCCGTCTTTCTTCGGCCACCTGCCAAGTGGCCCCATATCGCCGCGCTCGTTGCACTCCGCTTGTCAGATTGGCTTCCCGTGGCGCTGATTTCAGCCTGGCCAAATACTAGCGCTGCGGAGAGCTGTCTCGCAGACAATCCTGTTCCAGCATAGAAATTTGTCCTGCAATGTTCCCCCCTCTTTTCCCCCCATGGTGTTGCTCTGATGAATGCCTTGAGCATGGAACGACTTAAGCCAGCAAGTATTCCTCGCCGGCCACCTCTCGCTGTGCAAGAGGTATGCCGTGGACCCTTGGAACGCTGCCAAGCAAAAAGCAGAGCAGTGACCATAAAAGCGAGGAGAGAGCATGCACGAAGCACGCTAGTTCTGTCTAGTGCTTTCCGTGCAGAGAGGCGGCAAAGCTGAATGCCGTGCCAGAGCTTCACTTCTCGCTGGAGCACAGGAAGGCAAGAATGAAGAGGCAGAACACAGCCTTGGTTTCAGCAGCCTCCGGGGCTGCAAAAGTTCAGCAATAGCTCTGTCAAAGCAGAACTCGGCTGAGAATGCTCTCGCAGCTTGGGAAAGTTAGGCGCAGCTGTTGACCAGCTCTGCCCGTGGCCACAGGCTGCTTCTTCCACCTTCACTGTGGCAGAGCTTTTGCGGAACAGAGACGGCATTCTTCAAGGGCGTGTTCTCCAAGGTGCTGTGAAACAGAGCCTAGCACGCTGTCTCGCTGATCCTGGCTTTCGGCAAGCAGGCGTGCCAGACCGCCGACATTCTGCACTCTGGCAGCCTAGTTGCCAGCTTTCGGCAGCTGCTGTCCTAGCAAGGAAGCTCAGGGAGTCAAAGCCAGTGCCGGGCGGCACCTTTCTGCTTTGCCCGCCTAAGCGGCGTCACGCTCCCTCGGATACTGTGTCCTTTCCCTCTGCACTGCGTCTGCCGAGGTGCTCTCTGCCTCTCGGAGCAGAAGGGCAAAGGACAATGTTTTCCACAGCAGGGTAGAAATGGCATTGCTAGCAGGAAAGCTAGATGCCTTGGGACTGTCCCCTTAGCCCTTGCCACTCACTTCAGGCTCGTACGCTGAGCAGAACAGCCTGCTGTTCTGAAGCTTCGCTGGCTGCCGTTCGTGCCCAGACGCGGTTTCCTTCCCAAGGAGGCGAAGCGCCGTCTACTTCTCGCAGCGAGCACGCTGCTCCTGGCTTTCGCTTCTGCCGCAACGAGCTCGCTACGAGCACTTTTCTTCTCAACCCTCTAGACCATTGCGTTCTGCTTTTCTTGTCTCGTGAATGGAGACGGAAAGCTTCTCGGCTACAATCTCGCCTAGAACAACTGCGGCTACACATTAAGCTCGCCCGGAACGCCCTGCTGAAACTTGCCTTCTGGCACCACATTCGCGGGGCAGCCGTCTTTCTTCGGCCACCTGCCAAGTGGCCCCATATCGCCGCGCTCGTTGCACTCCGCTTGTCAGATTGGCTTCCCGTGGCGCTGATTTCAGCCTGGCCAAATACTAGCGCTGCGGAGAGCTGTCTCGCAGACAATCCTGTTCCAGCATAGAAATTTGTCCTGCAATGTTCCCCCCTCTTTTCCCCCATGGTGTTGCTCTGATGAATGCCTTGAGCATGGAACGACTTAAGCCAGCAAGTATTCCTCGCCGGCCACCTCTCGCTGTGCAAGAGGTATGCCGTGGACCCTTGGAACGCTGCCAAGCAAAAAGCAGAGCAGTGACCATAAAAGCGAGGAGAGAGCATGCACGAAGCACGCTAGTTCTGTCTAGTGCTTTCCGTGCAGAGAGGCGGCAAAGCTGAATGCCGTGCCAGAGCTTCACTTCTCGCTGGAGCACAGGAAGGCAAGAATGAAGAGGCAGAACACAGCCTTGGTTTCAGCAGCCTCCGGGGCTGCAAAAGTTCAGCAATAGCTCTGTCAAAGCAGAACTCGGCTGAGAATGCTCTCGCAGCTTGGGCAAGTTAGGCGCAGCTGTTGACCAGCTCTGCCCGTGGCCACAGGCTGCTTCTTCCACCTTCACTGTGGCAGAGCTTTTGCGGAACAGAGACGGCATTCTTCAAGGGCGTGTTCTCCAAGGTGCTGTGAAACAGAGCCTAGCACGCTGTCTCGCTGATCCTGGCTTTCGGCAAGCAGGCGTGCCAGACCGCCGACATTCTGCACTCTGGCAGCCTAGTTGCCAGCTTTCGGCAGCTGCTGTCCTAGCAAGGAAGCTCAGGGAGTCAAAGCCAGTGCCGGGCGGCACCTTTCTGCTTTGCCCGCCTAAGCGGCGTCACGCTCCCTCGGATACTGTGTCCTTTCCCTCTGCACTGCGTCTGCCGAGGTGCTCTCTGCCTCTCGGAGCAGAAGGGCAAAGGACAATGTTTTCCACAGCAGGGTAGAAATGGCATTGCTAGCAGGAAAGCTAGATGCCTTGGGACTGTCCCCTTAGCCCTTGCCACTCACTTCAGGCTCGTACGCTGAGCAGAACAGCCTGCTGTTCTGAAGCTTCGCTGGCTGCCGTTCGTGCCCAGACGCGGTTTCCTTCCCAAGGAGGCGAAGCGCCGTCTACTTCTCGCAGCGAGCACGCTGCTCCTGGCTTTCGCTTCTGCCGCAACGAGCTCGCTACGAGCACTTTTCTTCTCAACCCTCTAGACCATTGCGTTCTGCTTTTCTTGTCTCGTGAATGGAGACGGAAAGCTTCTCGGCTACAATCTCGCCTAGAACAACTGCGGCTACACATTAAGCTCGCCCGGAACGCCCTGCTGAAACTTGCCTTCTGGCACCACATTCGCGGGGCAGCCGTCTTTCTTCGGCCACCTGCCAAGTGGCCCCATATCGCCGCGCTCGTTGCACTCCGCTTGTCAGATTGGCTTCCCGTGGCGCTGATTTCAGCCTGGCCAAATACTAGCGCTGCGGAGAGCTGTCTCGCAGACAATCCTGTTCCAGCATAGAAATTTGTCCTGCAATGTTCCCCCCTCTTTTCCCCCATGGTGTTGCTCTGATGAATGCCTTGAGCATGGAACGACTTAAGCCAGCAAGTATTCCTCGCCGGCCACCTCTCGCTGTGCAAGAGGTATGCCGTGGACCCTTGGAACGCTGCCAAGCAAAAAGCAGAGCAGTGACCATAAAAGCGAGGAGAGAGCATGCACGAAGCACGCTAGTTCTGTCTAGTGCTTTCCGTGCAGAGAGGCGGCAAAGCTGAATGCCGTGCCAGAGCTTCACTTCTCGCTGGAGCACAGGAAGGCAAGAATGAAGAGGCAGAACACAGCCTTGGTTTCAGCAGCCTCCGGGGCTGCAAAAGTTCAGCAATAGCTCTGTCAAAGCAGAACTCGGCTGAGAATGCTCTCGCAGCTTGGGCAAGTTAGGCGCAGCTGTTGACCAGCTCTGCCCGTGGCCACAGGCTGCTTCTTCCACCTTCACTGTGGCAGAGCTTTTGCGGAACAGAGACGGCATTCTTCAAGGGCGTGTTCTCCAAGGTGCTGTGAAACAGAGCCTAGCACGCTGTCTCGCTGATCCTGGCTTTCGGCAAGCAGGCGTGCCAGACCGCCGACATTCTGCACTCTGGCAGCCTAGTTGCCAGCTTTCGGCAGCTGCTGTCCTAGCAAGGAAGCTCAGGGAGTCAAAGCCAGTGCCGGGCGGCACCTTTCTGCTTTGCCCGCCTAAGCGGCGTCACGCTCCCTCGGATACTGTGTCCTTTCCCTCTGCACTGCGTCTGCCGAGGTGCTCTCTGCCTCTCGGAGCAGAAGGGCAAAGGACAATGTTTTCCACAGCAGGGTAGAAATGGCATTGCTAGCAGGAAAGCTAGATGCCTTGGGACTGTCCCCTTAGCCCTTGCCACTCACTTCAGGCTCGTACGCTGAGCAGAACAGCCTGCTGTTCTGAAGCTTCGCTGGCTGCCGTTCGTGCCCAGACGCGGTTTCCTTCCCAAGGAGGCGAAGCGCCGTCTACTTCTCGCAGCGAGCACGCTGCTCCTGGCTTTCGCTTCTGCCGCAACGAGCTCGCTACGAGCACTTTTCTTCTCAACCCTCTAGACCATTGCGTTCTGCTTTTCTTGTCTCGTGAATGGAGACGGAAAGCTTCTCGGCTACAATCTCGCCTAGAACAACTGCGGCTACACATTAAGCTCGCCCGGAACGCCCTGCTGAAACTTGCCTTCTGGCACCACATTCGCGGGGCAGCCGTCTTTCTTCGGCCACCTGCCAAGTGGCCCCATATCGCCGCGCTCGTTGCACTCCGCTTGTCAGATTGGCTTCCCGTGGCGCTGATTTCAGCCTGGCCAAATACTAGCGCTGCGGAGAGCTGTCTCGCAGACAATCCTGTTCCAGCATAGAAATTTGTCCTGCAATGTTCCCCCCTCTTTTCCCCCATGGTGTTGCTCTGATGAATGCCTTGAGCATGGAACGACTTAAGCCAGCAAGTATTCCTCGCCGGCCACCTCTCGCTGTGCAAGAGGTATGCCGTGGACCCTTGGAACGCTGCCAAGCAAAAAGCAGAGCAGTGACCATAAAAGCGAGGAGAGAGCATGCACGAAGCACGCTAGTTCTGTCTAGTGCTTTCCGTGCAGAGAGGCGGCAAAGCTGAATGCCGTGCCAGAGCTTCACTTCTCGCTGGAGCACAGGAAGGCAAGAATGAAGAGGCAGAACACAGCCTTGGTTTCAGCAGCCTCCGGGGCTGCAAAAGTTCAGCAATAGCTCTGTCAAAGCAGAACTCGGCTGAGAATGCTCTCGCAGCTTGGGCAAGTTAGGCGCAGCTGTTGACCAGCTCTGCCCGTGGCCACAGGCTGCTTCTTCCACCTTCACTGTGGCAGAGCTTTTGCGGAACAGAGACGGCATTCTTCAAGGGCGTGTTCTCCAAGGTGCTGTGAAACAGAGCCTAGCACGCTGTCTCGCTGATCCTGGCTTTCGGCAAGCAGGCGTGCCAGACCGCCGACATTCTGCACTCTGGCAGCCTAGTTGCCAGCTTTCGGCAGCTGCTGTCCTAGCAAGGAAGCTCAGGGAGTCAAAGCCAGTGCCGGGCGGCACCTTTCTGCTTTGCCCGCCTAAGCGGCGTCACGCTCCCTCGGATACTGTGTCCTTTCCCTCTGCACTGCGTCTGCCGAGGTGCTCTCTGCCTCTCGGAGCAGAAGGGCAAAGGACAATGTTTTCCACAGCAGGGTAGAAATGGCATTGCTAGCAGGAAAGCTAGATGCCTTGGGACTGTCCCCTTAGCCCTTGCCACTCACTTCAGGCTCGTACGCTGAGCAGAACAGCCTGCTGTTCTGAAGCTTCGCTGGCTGCCGTTCGTGCCCAGACGCGGTTTCCTTCCCAAGGAGGCGAAGCGCCGTCTACTTCTCGCAGCGAGCACGCTGCTCCTGGCTTTCGCTTCTGCCGCAACGAGCTCGCTACGAGCACTTTTCTTCTCAACCCTCTAGACCATTGCGTTCTGCTTTTCTTGTCTCGTGAATGGAGACGGAAAGCTTCTCGGCTACAATCTCGCCTAGAACAACTGCGGCTACACATTAAGCTCGCCCGGAACGCCCTGCTGAAACTTGCCTTCTGGCACCACATTCGCGGGGCAGCCGTCTTTCTTCGGCCACCTGCCAAGTGGCCCCATATCGCCGCGCTCGTTGCACTCCGCTTGTCAGATTGGCTTCCCGTGGCGCTGATTTCAGCCTGGCCAAATACTAGCGCTGCGGAGAGCTGTCTCGCAGACAATCCTGTTCCAGCATAGAAATTTGTCCTGCAATGTTCCCCCCTCTTTTCCCCCATGGTGTTGCTCTGATGAATGCCTTGAGCATGGAACGACTTAAGCCAGCAAGTATTCCTCGCCGGCCACCTCTCGCTGTGCAAGAGGTATGCCGTGGACCCTTGGAACGCTGCCAAGCAAAAAGCAGAGCAGTGACCATAAAAGCGAGGAGAGAGCATGCACGAAGCACGCTAGTTCTGTCTAGTGCTTTCCGTGCAGAGAGGCGGCAAAGCTGAATGCCGTGCCAGAGCTTCACTTCTCGCTGGAGCACAGGAAGGCAAGAATGAAGAGGCAGAACACAGCCTTGGTTTCAGCAGCCTCCGGGGCTGCAAAAGTTCAGCAATAGCTCTGTCAAAGCAGAACTCGGCTGAGAATGCTCTCGCAGCTTGGGCAAGTTAGGCGCAGCTGTTGACCAGCTCTGCCCGTGGCCACAGGCTGCTTCTTCCACCTTCACTGTGGCAGAGCTTTTGCGGAACAGAGACGGCATTCTTCAAGGGCGTGTTCTCCAAGGTGCTGTGAAACAGAGCCTAGCACGCTGTCTCGCTGATCCTGGCTTTCGGCAAGCAGGCGTGCCAGACCGCCGACATTCTGCACTCTGGCAGCCTAGTTGCCAGCTTTCGGCAGCTGCTGTCCTAGCAAGGAAGCTCAGGGAGTCAAAGCCAGTGCCGGGCGGCACCTTTCTGCTTTGCCCGCCTAAGCGGCGTCACGCTCCCTCGGATACTGTGTCCTTTCCCTCTGCACTGCGTCTGCCGAGGTGCTCTCTGCCTCTCGGAGCAGAAGGGCAAAGGACAATGTTTTCCACAGCAGGGTAGAAATGGCATTGCTAGCAGGAAAGCTAGATGCCTTGGGACTGTCCCCTTAGCCCTTGCCACTCACTTCAGGCTCGTACGCTGAGCAGAACAGCCTGCTGTTCTGAAGCTTCGCTGGCTGCCGTTCGTGCCCAGACGCGGTTTCCTTCCCAAGGAGGCGAAGCGCCGTCTACTTCTCGCAGCGAGCACGCTGCTCCTGGCTTTCGCTTCTGCCGCAACGAGCTCGCTACGAGCACTTTTCTTCTCAACCCTCTAGACCATTGCGTTCTGCTTTTCTTGTCTCGTGAATGGAGACGGAAAGCTTCTCGGCTACAATCTCGCCTAGAACAACTGCGGCTACACATTAAGCTCGCCCGGAACGCCCTGCTGAAACTTGCCTTCTGGCACCACATTCGCGGGGCAGCCGTCTTTCTTCGGCCACCTGCCAAGTGGCCCCATATCGCCGCGCTCGTTGCACTCCGCTTGTCAGATTGGCTTCCCGTGGCGCTGATTTCAGCCTGGCCAAATACTAGCGCTGCGGAGAGCTGTCTCGCAGACAATCCTGTTCCAGCATAGAAATTTGTCCTGCAATGTTCCCCCCTCTTTTCCCCCATGGTGTTGCTCTGATGAATGCCTTGAGCATGGAACGACTTAAGCCAGCAAGTATTCCTCGCCGGCCACCTCTCGCTGTGCAAGAGGTATGCCGTGGACCCTTGGAACGCTGCCAAGCAAAAAGCAGAGCAGTGACCATAAAAGCGAGGAGAGAGCATGCACGAAGCACGCTAGTTCTGTCTAGTGCTTTCCGTGCAGAGAGGCGGCAAAGCTGAATGCCGTGCCAGAGCTTCACTTCTCGCTGGAGCACAGGAAGGCAAGAATGAAGAGGCAGAACACAGCCTTGGTTTCAGCAGCCTCCGGGGCTGCAAAAGTTCAGCAATAGCTCTGTCAAAGCAGAACTCGGCTGAGAATGCTCTCGCAGCTTGGGAAAGTTAGGCGCAGCTGTTGACCAGCTCTGCCCGTGGCCACAGGCTGCTTCTTCCACCTTCACTGTGGCAGAGCTTTTGCGGAACAGAGACGGCATTCTTCAAGGGCGTGTTCTCCAAGGTGCTGTGAAACAGAGCCTAGCACGCTGTCTCGCTGATCCTGGCTTTCGGCAAGCAGGCGTGCCAGACCGCCGACATTCTGCACTCTGGCAGCCTAGTTGCCAGCTTTCGGCAGCTGCTGTCCTAGCAAGGAAGCTCAGGGAGTCAAAGCCAGTGCCGGGCGGCACCTTTCTGCTTTGCCCGCCTAAGCGGCGTCACGCTCCCTCGGATACTGTGTCCTTTCCCTCTGCACTGCGTCTGCCGAGGTGCTCTCTGCCTCTCGGAGCAGAAGGGCAAAGGACAATGTTTTCCACAGCAGGGTAGAAATGGCATTGCTAGCAGGAAAGCTAGATGCCTTGGGACTGTCCCCTTAGCCCTTGCCACTCACTTCAGGCTCGTACGCTGAGCAGAACAGCCTGCTGTTCTGAAGCTTCGCTGGCTGCCGTTCGTGCCCAGACGCGGTTTCCTTCCCAAGGAGGCGAAGCGCCGTCTACTTCTCGCAGCGAGCACGCTGCTCCTGGCTTTCGCTTCTGCCGCAACGAGCTCGCTACGAGCACTTTTCTTCTCAACCCTCTAGACCATTGCGTTCTGCTTTTCTTGTCTCGTGAATGGAGACGGAAAGCTTCTCGGCTACAATCTCGCCTAGAACAACTGCGGCTACACATTAAGCTCGCCCGCAACGCCCTGCTGAAACTTGCCTTCTGGCACCACATTCGCGGGGCAGCCGTCTTTCTTCGGCCACCTGCCAAGTGGCCCCATATCGCCGCGCTCGTTGCACTCCGCTTGTCAGATTGGCTTCCCGTGGCGCTGATTTCAGCCTGGCCAAATACTAGCGCTGCGGAGAGCTGTCTCGCAGACAATCCTGTTCCAGCATAGAAATTTGTCCTGCAATGTTCCCCCCTCTTTTCCCCCATGGTGTTGCTCTGATGAATGCCTTGAGCATGGAACGACTTAAGCCAGCAAGTATTCCTCGCCGGCCACCTCTCGCTGTGCAAGAGGTATGCCGTGGACCCTTGGAACGCTGCCAAGCAAAAAGCAGAGCAGTGACCATAAAAGCGAGGAGAGAGCATGCACGAAGCACGCTAGTTCTGTCTAGTGCTTTCCGTGCAGAGAGGCGGCAAAGCTGAATGCCGTGCCAGAGCTTCACTTCTCGCTGGAGCACAGGAAGGCAAGAATGAAGAGGCAGAACACAGCCTTGGTTTCAGCAGCCTCCGGGGCTGCAAAAGTTCAGCAATAGCTCTGTCAAAGCAGAACTCGGCTGAGAATGCTCTCGCAGCTTGGGCAAGTTAGGCGCAGCTGTTGACCAGCTCTGCCCGTGGCCACAGGCTGCTTCTTCCACCTTCACTGTGGCAGAGCTTTTGCGGAACAGAGAGGGCATTCTTCAAGGGCGTGTTCTCCAAGGTGCTGTGAAACAGAGCCTAGCACGCTGTCTCGCTGATCCTGGCTTTCGGCAAGCAGGCGTGCCAGACCGCCGACATTCTGCACTCTGGCAGCCTAGTTGCCAGCTTTCGGCAGCTGCTGTCCTAGCAAGGAAGCTCAGGGAGTCAAAGCCAGTGCCGGGCGGCACCTTTCTGCTTTGCCCGCCTAAGCGGCGTCACGCTCCCTCGGATACTGTGTCCTTTCCCTCTGCACTGCGTCTGCCGAGGTGCTCTCTGCCTCTCGGAGCAGAAGGGCAAAGGACAATGTTTTCCACAGCAGGGTAGAAATGGCATTGCTAGCAGGAAAGCTAGATGCCTTGGGACTGTCCCCTTAGCCCTTGCCACTCACTTCAGGCTCGTACGCTGAGCAGAACAGCCTGCTGTTCTGAAGCTTCGCTGGCTGCCGTTCGTGCCCAGACGCGGTTTCCTTCCCAAGGAGGCGAAGCGCCGTCTACTTCTCGCAGCGAGCACGCTGCTCCTGGCTTTCGCTTCTGCCGCAACGAGCTCGCTACGAGCACTTTTCTTCTCAACCCTCTAGACCATTGCGTTCTGCTTTTCTTGTCTCGTGAATGGAGACGGAAAGCTTCTCGGCTACAATCTCGCCTAGAACAACTGCGGCTACACATTAAGCTCGCCCGGAACGCCCTGCTGAAACTTGCCTTCTGGCACCCCATTCGCGGGGCAGCCGTCTTTCTTCGGCCACCTGCCAAGTGGCCCCATATCGCCGCGCTCGTTGCACTCCGCTTGTCAGATTGGCTTCCCGTGGCGCTGATTTCAGCCTGGCCAAATACTAGCGCTGCGGAGAGCTGTCTCGCAGACAATCCTGTTCCAGCATAGAAATTTGTCCTGCAATGTTCCCCCCTCTTTTCCCCCATGGTGTTGCTCTGATGAATGCCTTGAGCATGGAACGACTTAAGCCAGCAAGTATTCCTCGCCGGCCACCTCTCGCTGTGCAAGAGGTATGCCGTGGACCCTTGGAACGCTGCCAAGCAAAAAGCAGAGCAGTGACCATAAAAGCGAGGAGAGAGCATGCACGAAGCACGCTAGTTCTGTCTAGTGCTTTCCGTGCAGAGAGGCGGCAAAGCTGAATGCCGTGCCAGAGCTTCACTTCTCGCTGGAGCACAGGAAGGCAAGAATGAAGCGGCAGAACACAGCCTTGGTTTCAGCAGCCTCCGGGGCTGCAAAAGTTCAGCAATAGCTCTGTCAAAGCAGAACTCGGCTGAGAATGCTCTCGCAGCTTGGGCAAGTTAGGCGCAGCTGTTGACCAGCTCTGCCCGTGGCCACAGGCTGCTTCTTCCACCTTCACTGTGGCAGAGCTTTTGCGGAACAGAGACGGCATTCTTCAAGGGCGTGTTCTCCAAGGTGCTGTGAAACAGAGCCTAGCACGCTGTCTCGCTGATCCTGGCTTTCGGCAAGCAGGCGTGCCAGACCGCCGACATTCTGCACTCTGGCAGCCTAGTTGCCAGCTTTCGGCAGCTGCTGTCCTAGCAAGGAAGCTCAGGGAGTCAAAGCCAGTGCCGGGCGGCACCTTTCTGCTTTGCCCGCCTAAGCGGCGTCACGCTCCCTCGGATACTGTGTCCTTTCCCTCTGCACTGCGTCTGCCGAGGTGCTCTCTGCCTCTCGGAGCAGAAGGGCAAAGGACAATGTTTTCCACAGCAGGGTAGAAATGGCATTGCTAGCAGGAAAGCTAGATGCCTTGGGACTGTCCCCTTAGCCCTTGCCACTCACTTCAGGCTCGTACGCTGAGCAGAACAGCCTGCTGTTCTGAAGCTTCGCTGGCTGCCGTTCGTGCCCAGACGCGGTTTCCTTCCCAAGGAGGCGAAGCGCCGTCTACTTCTCGCAGCGAGCACGCTGCTCCTGGCTTTCGCTTCTGCCGCAACGAGCTCGCTACGAGCACTTTTCTTCTCAACCCTCTAGACCATTGCGTTCTGCTTTTCTTGTCTCGTGAATGGAGACGGAAAGCTTCTCGGCTACAATCTCGCCTAGAACAACTGCGGCTACACATTAAGCTCGCCCGGAACGCCCTGCTGAAACTTGCCTTCTGGCACCACATTCGCGGGGCAGCCGTCTTTCTTCGGCCACCTGCCAAGTGGCCCCATATCGCCGCGCTCGTTGCACTCCGCTTGTCAGATTGGCTTCCCGTGGCGCTGATTTCAGCCTGGCCAAATACTAGCGCTGCGGAGAGCTGTCTCGCAGACAATCCTGTTCCAGCATAGAAATTTGTCCTGCAATGTTCCCCCCTCTTTTCCCCCATGGTGTTGCTCTGATGAATGCCTTGAGCATGGAACGACTTAAGCCAGCAAGTATTCCTCGCCGGCCACCTCTCGCTGTGCAAGAGGTATGCCGTGGACCCTTGGAACGCTGCCAAGCAAAAAGCAGAGCAGTGACCATAAAAGCGAGGAGAGAGCATGCACGAAGCACGCTAGTTCTGTCTAGTGCTTTCCGTGCAGAGAGGCGGCAAAGCTGAATGCCGTGCCAGAGCTTCACTTCTCGCTGGAGCACAGGAAGGCAAGAATGAAGAGGCAGAACACAGCCTTGGTTTCAGCAGCCTCCGGGGCTGCAAAAGTTCAGCAATAGCTCTGTCAAAGCAGAACTCGGCTGAGAATGCTCTCGCAGCTTGGGAAAGTTAGGCGCAGCTGTTGACCAGCTCTGCCCGTGGCCACAGGCTGCTTCTTCCACCTTCACTGTGGCAGAGCTTTTGCGGAACAGAGACGGCATTCTTCAAGGGCGTGTTCTCCAAGGTGCTGTGAAACAGAGCCTAGCACGCTGTCTCGCTGATCCTGGCTTTCGGCAAGCAGGCGTGCCAGACCGCCGACATTCTGCACTCTGGCAGCCTAGTTGCCAGCTTTCGGCAGCTGCTGTCCTAGCAAGGAAGCTCAGGGAGTCAAAGCCAGTGCCGGGCGGCACCTTTCTGCTTTGCCCGCCTAAGCGGCGTCACGCTCCCTCGGATACTGTGTCCTTTCCCTCTGCACTGCGTCTGCCGAGGTGCTCTCTGCCTCTCGGAGCAGAAGGGCAAAGGACAATGTTTTCCACAGCAGGGTAGAAATGGCATTGCTAGCAGGAAAGCTAGATGCCTTGGGACTGTCCCCTTAGCCCTTGCCACTCACTTCAGGCTCGTACGCTGAGCAGAACAGCCTGCTGTTCTGAAGCTTCGCTGGCTGCCGTTCGTGCCCAGACGCGGTTTCCTTCCCAAGGAGGCGAAGCGCCGTCTACTTCTCGCAGCGAGCACGCTGCTCCTGGCTTTCGCTTCTGCCGCAACGAGCTCGCTACGAGCACTTTTCTTCTCAACCCTCTAGACCATTGCGTTCTGCTTTTCTTGTCTCGTGAATGGAGACGGAAAGCTTCTCGGCTACAATCTCGCCTAGAACAACTGCGGCTACACATTAAGCTCGCCCGGAACGCCCTGCTGAAACTTGCCTTCTGGCACCCCATTCGCGGGGCAGCCGTCTTTCTTCGGCCACCTGCCAAGTGGCCCCATATCGCCGCGCTCGTTGCACTCCGCTTGTCAGATTGGCTTCCCGTGGCGCTGATTTCAGCCTGGCCAAATACTAGCGCTGCGGAGAGCTGTCTCGCAGACAATCCTGTTCCAGCATAGAAATTTGTCCTGCAATGTTCCCCCCTCTTTTCCCCCATGGTGTTGCTCTGATGAATGCCTTGAGCATGGAACGACTTAAGCCAGCAAGTATTCCTCGCCGGCCACCTCTCGCTGTGCAAGAGGTATGCCGTGGACCCTTGGAACGCTGCCAAGCAAAAAGCAGAGCAGTGACCATAAAAGCGAGGAGAGAGCATGCACGAAGCACGCTAGTTCTGTCTAGTGCTTTCCGTGCAGAGAGGCGGCAAAGCTGAATGCCGTGCCAGAGCTTCACTTCTCGCTGGAGCACAGGAAGGCAAGAATGAAGCGGCAGAACACAGCCTTGGTTTCAGCAGCCTCCGGGGCTGCAAAAGTTCAGCAATAGCTCTGTCAAAGCAGAACTCGGCTGAGAATGCTCTCGCAGCTTGGGCAAGTTAGGCGCAGCTGTTGACCAGCTCTGCCCGTGGCCACAGGCTGCTTCTTCCACCTTCACTGTGGCAGAGCTTTTGCGGAACAGAGACGGCATTCTTCAAGGGCGTGTTCTCCAAGGTGCTGTGAAACAGAGCCTAGCACGCTGTCTCGCTGATCCTGGCTTTCGGCAAGCAGGCGTGCCAGACCGCCGACATTCTGCACTCTGGCAGCCTAGTTGCCAGCTTTCGGCAGCTGCTGTCCTAGCAAGGAAGCTCAGGGAGTCAAAGCCAGTGCCGGGCGGCACCTTTCTGCTTTGCCCGCCTAAGCGGCGTCACGCTCCCTCGGATACTGTGTCCTTTCCCTCTGCACTGCGTCTGCCGAGGTGCTCTCTGCCTCTCGGAGCAGAAGGGCAAAGGACAATGTTTTCCACAGCAGGGTAGAAATGGCATTGCTAGCAGGAAAGCTAGATGCCTTGGGACTGTCCCCTTAGCCCTTGCCACTCACTTCAGGCTCGTACGCTGAGCAGAACAGCCTGCTGTTCTGAAGCTTCGCTGGCTGCCGTTCGTGCCCAGACGCGGTTTCCTTCCCAAGGAGGCGAAGCGCCGTCTACTTCTCGCAGCGAGCACGCTGCTCCTGGCTTTCGCTTCTGCCGCAACGAGCTCGCTACGAGCACTTTTCTTCTCAACCCTCTAGACCATTGCGTTCTGCTTTTCTTGTCTCGTGAATGGAGACGGAAAGCTTCTCGGCTACAATCTCGCCTAGAACAACTGCGGCTACACATTAAGCTCGCCCGGAACGCCCTGCTGAAACTTGCCTTCTGGCACCACATTCGCGGGGCAGCCGTCTTTCTTCGGCCACCTGCCAAGTGGCCCCATATCGCCGCGCTCGTTGCACTCCGCTTGTCAGATTGGCTTCCCGTGGCGCTGATTTCAGCCTGGCCAAATACTAGCGCTGCGGAGAGCTGTCTCGCAGACAATCCTGTTCCAGCATAGAAATTTGTCCTGCAATGTTCCCCCCTCTTTTCCCCCATGGTGTTGCTCTGATGAATGCCTTGAGCATGGAACGACTTAAGCCAGCAAGTATTCCTCGCCGGCCACCTCTCGCTGTGCAAGAGGTATGCCGTGGACCCTTGGAACGCTGCCAAGCAAAAAGCAGAGCAGTGACCATAAAAGCGAGGAGAGAGCATGCACGAAGCACGCTAGTTCTGTCTAGTGCTTTCCGTGCAGAGAGGCGGCAAAGCTGAATGCCGTGCCAGAGCTTCACTTCTCGCTGGAGCACAGGAAGGCAAGAATGAAGAGGCAGAACACAGCCTTGGTTTCAGCAGCCTCCGGGGCTGCAAAAGTTCAGCAATAGCTCTGTCAAAGCAGAACTCGGCTGAGAATGCTCTCGCAGCTTGGGAAAGTTAGGCGCAGCTGTTGACCAGCTCTGCCCGTGGCCACAGGCTGCTTCTTCCACCTTCACTGTGGCAGAGCTTTTGCGGAACAGAGACGGCATTCTTCAAGGGCGTGTTCTCCAAGGTGCTGTGAAACAGAGCCTAGCACGCTGTCTCGCTGATCCTGGCTTTCGGCAAGCAGGCGTGCCAGACCGCCGACATTCTGCACTCTGGCAGCCTAGTTGCCAGCTTTCGGCAGCTGCTGTCCTAGCAAGGAAGCTCAGGGAGTCAAAGCCAGTGCCGGGCGGCACCTTTCTGCTTTGCCCGCCTAAGCGGCGTCACGCTCCCTCGGATACTGTGTCCTTTCCCTCTGCACTGCGTCTGCCGAGGTGCTCTCTGCCTCTCGGAGCAGAAGGGCAAAGGACAATGTTTTCCACAGCAGGGTAGAAATGGCATTGCTAGCAGGAAAGCTAGATGCCTTGGGACTGTCCCCTTAGCCCTTGCCACTCACTTCAGGCTCGTACGCTGAGCAGAACAGCCTGCTGTTCTGAAGCTTCGCTGGCTGCCGTTCGTGCCCAGACGCGGTTTCCTTCCCAAGGAGGCGAAGCGCCGTCTACTTCTCGCAGCGAGCACGCTGCTCCTGGCTTTCGCTTCTGCCGCAACGAGCTCGCTACGAGCACTTTTCTTCTCAACCCTCTAGACCATTGCGTTCTGCTTTTCTTGTCTCGTGAATGGAGACGGAAAGCTTCTCGGCTACAATCTCGCCTAGAACAACTGCGGCTACACATTAAGCTCGCCCGGAACGCCCTGCTGAAACTTGCCTTCTGGCACCACATTCGCGGGGCAGCCGTCTTTCTTCGGCCACCTGCCAAGTGGCCCCATATCGCCGCGCTCGTTGCACTCCGCTTGTCAGATTGGCTTCCCGTGGCGCTGATTTCAGCCTGGCCAAATACTAGCGCTGCGGAGAGCTGTCTCGCAGACAATCCTGTTCCAGCATAGAAATTTGTCCTGCAATGTTCCCCCCTCTTTTCCCCCATGGTGTTGCTCTGATGAATGCCTTGAGCATGGAACGACTTAAGCCAGCAAGTATTCCTCGCCGGCCACCTCTCGCTGTGCAAGAGGTATGCCGTGGACCCTTGGAACGCTGCCAAGCAAAAAGCAGAGCAGTGACCATAAAAGCGAGGAGAGAGCATGCACGAAGCACGCTAGTTCTGTCTAGTGCTTTCCGTGCAGAGAGGCGGCAAAGCTGAATGCCGTGCCAGAGCTTCACTTCTCGCTGGAGCACAGGAAGGCAAGAATGAAGAGGCAGAACACAGCCTTGGTTTCAGCAGCCTCCGGGGCTGCAAAAGTTCAGCAATAGCTCTGTCAAAGCAGAACTCGGCTGAGAATGCTCTCGCAGCTTGGGCAAGTTAGGCGCAGCTGTTGACCAGCTCTGCCCGTGGCCACAGGCTGCTTCTTCCACCTTCACTGTGGCAGAGCTTTTGCGGAACAGAGACGGCATTCTTCAAGGGCGTGTTCTCCAAGGTGCTGTGAAACAGAGCCTAGCACGCTGTCTCGCTGATCCTGGCTTTCGGCAAGCAGGCGTGCCAGACCGCCGACATTCTGCACTCTGGCAGCCTAGTTGCCAGCTTTCGGCAGCTGCTGTCCTAGCAAGGAAGCTCAGGGAGTCAAAGCCAGTGCCGGGCGGCACCTTTCTGCTTTGCCCGCCTAAGCGGCGTCACGCTCCCTCGGATACTGTGTCCTTTCCCTCTGCACTGCGTCTGCCGAGGTGCTCTCTGCCTCTCGGAGCAGAAGGGCAAAGGACAATGTTT